>NC_030989.1:1810814-1949030 GCF_000149955.1 Fusarium oxysporum f. sp. lycopersici 4287 | reverse complement strand
GCTGAGATGAAGATCAGGGCAAGGGCAATTTGGGAGACGGGACGAGACGGGAAAGGCTTGACTTCGCGGTCAGAGCCTTCTGAATCGGTCTCCTCGTGCCATCCAGGGAAGGTCGCGAGAAGGAGAAGGCAGACGAAAGCAAAGATGATGGCGATGATACTGAGAATCAGGTTAGTGTGCTTCGATTTCGGTGCACGCGGAGTGAGAACTCACATGAGATATGGGAATACAATCATATCTTTGAACTGAGCAGCCAGCCAGATGAGGTTGAGAGGATCTTGGTCCACATCAACCTCCTTAGCCAGTGCAGTTGCATTGTTGCTGCACAGCCAGGAACCACCGTCGGGGTTGATACAGATACCGAAATAACCAACGCGAGCTTGCAATGAAGCGTCACCTGCGATGTTCTCGATAGCTGAATGGAGGTTATAGTCGACCTGGGCTGTATCGGGCACTGCTGTGTAGCTCTTGTAGTAGATAGATAGTAGGAAGATATCAGGGATAAGTGGCGAGGACGATGAACAGCCAGCGAGAAGCAGTGCTGGTTTTGATTAGAAAATTATCTCATTTAGGGGTAAAATAGCTCACATAATAGAATAATGGCGATGGCGATAAGGATCATCAATACATGGTGATAACCGAGGAATGGAACGAAGCCTAGTGAAATTAGATGTTAGCGATGCGGACGATATCAGCTGAGACATTTCATCGATGTCCCGAGACTAGACAATCACTTACGATACCAGCCGACCTGGACTTTTTGCCTTCTAGAGGACGAGCTGCTGCTGCTGCTCGTCCCGGAACCCATCGTGAATGATGTTGATCCTGCACTCCTTCAAGGTGTTGTCGGTTGAAGTAGTGGCGGGAAACAACTGAGTTGTCTGCGCTCGTCCCCCAGTTAGGGAGCGACGAACACGAGTTTCTCAAGACTACTATCACTTGGTTTCCTTGCTCTTTCTGTTACCGCTTGGTCGCGTAACACTCTGGAAGCGATCCTTTGATCGATCCCGAACTTCCTCCACTGGATCAGTCAATCTGTCTCGGGAACAACTGGTTCTTGTCGAGGTGAAGGAGCGGTGGAATGCGGACGGGAGAAATCGATGTCTCGGTAGACAATCGACACTGGAATGTATGTGGGCTAAAGACGACGGTTGGTGACAACGAGCGAAAGCCGGGCCCTGTAATAGTGAGATCTTGTTAAAGGAGGTTAAGTTAAGTCAAGTTGAGAGTTGGCCACAATAAATCAAGAGCCTTGAAGATCAGTTCACACGTTCTGCTAACGAGGGTGAAGACTTATTGGTTTTGTTAGAGAATCTCCTCAGAAAAGGAGAGAAGGAAAGGAGAGAAGCGGTCAGTCAGTCAATTAGTCGGAGCAGTTTCGTATACCAATACCAGACAATTGGGCGGATATTCGATGGCTGGGAAAGACTTGGGATAACTACCAACCTCTGGACTTTTCGGTGGGTGATGCAGAGGTGTAGTGCCCAGCCACCTATTTACTCGCGTTGGCCTGGCGACGGTGACGTTTTACATGTGGAGCCACAGTTGCCAGCTGGGCGAGCTCTGGACAGGCCAGGGGCTCCTTTCAGCACCGGGCAACCCGCTAACCGGCGCTGCAGAGGGAAGGAGAAGCCTAGACGCGATCGGGCGCTAAACCTTTAGCGGCAAGGTGTTATTGGACCTGCAGCAGTGCAGATGAGCAACTTCCTGGGCTTGATCCCTGAACCCTAGGATCTACGATCTTACGTAGCGCTTCGCCGCAAAGTCGACGCGTTTCTATACGACCAGCTGCGACCTTGATTTGGGCTCGACCCCGGCAGCTCGTCAGCGCCCAGATTTGCCAAGGGTGCCAAGGATAGAAGCTATAGCGGGACCTCTCTCAGCTTAATGCAGTTGTCATGACGATTTGGCGCCGTTTCGAATGGGATATGGGTAATCGACTGGACTCATCCGTACTTTGTCGAGCTATCGACCTATTCATATTATACCAATTGTATCATAGGTTTTTTTATTTGTTCCTCCGCCTGGACTGGCTATGCTGACGTACGTCGATAGCCTTAATTGACGAGTTATTGGACTACATACACTACGCGAATATTCGTGCTCATTTGGCGTGCCTTGATCTATCGTGCTCGGGCATATTCTGTACCTGAGATCCATCTCCTCGGTTATCCTATTCATAACCTGGTCTCAATTAATTTGCCCCATTTACCCCGAGTAAGCGAGAACTGGCTTGAAACTCCCCGACTTTTGGTCATGGAGTCTTTTCTCCCCAACTCGACCTAAGAAGTCGTATTATTATCCACTCTGTCGGAGCTAACGACGCTATCCCGCGGCCAAACCGTGCTCGGTGTGGTCAGAAACTCAGGATCACTGAATGACGGCGAAAACTACTACGCAAGTTATCAAAGTTCGGTCTGTATCAAGACAGCACCACCTTGAGGTAATATATGTTTTCATTATATAGAATTGAAGTTCTGTTTTCTTCCATTATAACACATTCTGCTATTCTCTTCGCAGTTATCCAATATTTACGTAGACTGCGCGGTTCAATCGGAATTCACATGAACTGCAAACTGTTTACTTCAGTGTCTGACGACGACTCCTCTCTTAGTAGCACAAGATCAACATGATATGTGAACTCTTTCCGTCGTAACCGTGAGCTTATTCTCCCGAGAGAGCCCTGAAATCCATCATGACAACCCTCATGAGAACCCAGCCACCCGACTAACTCTCCAGGCTTGGCGTTCAGCCACCCGCGAATTTCAGATTCTTTCACTTACCGCAATTGACTTCAATTATGACTCTCTTTGACTGAAGTCGGTGTCGGACGTTTCAAACTCTTCTTTCTCCGCTCGGAATTTTCTTTGCACTCCGTGCTTATCATGAGTTCATCTGAGTTTCCAGAAACACTTGTATCTAGAAGAAGTATGTAGCTATCGGATTTAGTGGGGCATGCTCCCCACGTCATGTAGAGTGGCTACGTTGCGCTATGAGATTCACGAACACCAACGCATAACCACTATATACAACATGGCAGCCGTAGCCGCCAACAACCAAGGAACATCACTCGATATTCGAGTTGAGGACTTCCTGGACGATAAGCTTCAGTCTACTTCCGACCTCGAAGATCTCGACACGCTTATCGCAAATGTTGAGCTTCAAAGAAACCAGCTGCAATCACAGCTAGATACAGCTGTGAGAGAGCTCGAAGAGACCCGGCGCACTGCCGATGATCGCCAAGGGTCACTTGCTGCTCGCATAGAAGAGTTTCAAAAGCTTCAAGAGAGTATTGATCTTCGTGCTCAGATCTACGCTGCCTCGGATGCCCCAGATCAGGCCATCGAACGCCTCAAGTCACCTATGAACAAGATCAAGGCCGTTGAGCGTGCCCAGAGCTACCTTTTTCTCTTGCAAGACGCTGAAAAATTTCGAGTAGAAGCGAGATCATTCCTGCCTCAGAACCCCAAAGCTTCATTGGAGCCTTACATCAAGTTGAAACAGCATGTTCAAAAGTTACAAGGCCTACCTGGCCAAGAGGGCCTTCACCTCGTCGCATATGCCGAAGGTGTGACCGCTTCACTTTGGGATGAGATCAAATCTACTATGTCTGGGGAACTTGAGGCAGTCCTGAAGCAGAGGAAGTGGCCCAAGATTGACACCCATTTGCAGATGGATGAGGAATGGATCAATTGCATCGAAAAGCTCATCGATCTTCAAAAGCCGGAAATAGCACACACTGACAAGCTTGTTACGTTGCTTCCATTCGAAATCATGGCCTCCATCTTTGTCTCCGAGTTTCGTTTCCATTTTCTCAGCGACAAGCCAACAAGCGGTGCTCAGGCATTTGGAACCCATTGTCTCCCGTGGTTTATCGCACTGGTTGAGAAATGGGAAGATTTCTTCCGGGATAATCTGGGCTATTTGCTAGCAGAGAAGTTCCAGGACACTGCTGTAGCGACCAACCTGGCTTATATCGACCCTGTTTCTGCCTTTATTACCTCACTACTACCAGTGCTGAAGGAGAAAACCTCATTAGTCGCACTCGAAGCTATTAAGAGCCCCTCATTCCTGAGTAGTTTTATGTCACAACTGATGGCATTTGACGAGAATGTTCGCTACAAGTTCAACTATGACGGCGGCGATGCTGAAAACGGATGGTCTGGCTTAACCGCACATATACTGGATGACCACTTTGATACGTGGTTCAAGGCCGAGAAGGATTTTGCTCTTGAGAGATATAATACTATCATGGAGTCACAAGATGCCCGCAATATCGATTACGATTATGCGCTCCAGGGCAAGATGAAGCCAACATATGCTGCTGTGCGCGTCACTGATCTTCTGCGATCTGTGACAAGT
This sequence comes from Fusarium oxysporum f. sp. lycopersici 4287, assembly GCF_000149955.1. Lineage (NCBI taxonomy): Eukaryota > Fungi > Ascomycota > Sordariomycetes > Hypocreales > Nectriaceae > Fusarium > Fusarium oxysporum. The sequence goes on along the minus strand of NC_030989.1, from coordinate 1,944,668 downwards.
CAGTACGAGAGGGTGCGTACCTTCAAGCACAAAATTCGCTTCTTGATTGGCATTCAACTTGAAATCTTGGATGCTTATCACGATCGCCTTCGAGACTCACTTCAGGCTTATCAGAGCATGTCTACGACCTTTGGTCGCACTTTGGCCGCGAATAAGGAGGACCTTGCTGTTCTTGAGGGTACAGGTGGTTTCGAGGTGCTCTGCAAAGTAATTGGTAGTGCTGATCACATTGTCAATACTCTGAAAGACTGGAGCAATGAGGAGGTATGCAAACCGCCTGAAAGTCATCTTATCAAGCTAACATCCTAGTTCTTTGTCTCTTTGTGGGATGAACTTCAGACTCGAGCTTTGCATAGATCTAGCCAGGGCAATAACATTACCAGTACCATGAGCTACGATGATGTGAAGGATCGCACGTCTACAGCAGTGGGAGAGAAACATGAAGATGGGGCTCTCTTTGATGAGACAGCGAGTGCCTATAACATGCGACGCAAGGCTGCTCAAGAACTTCTTGTTGGCGCTTTGGTCGAGTCGCACAATAAAGCTTTCCGAGCATACACCACCCGTGTTCAATGGACAACTGTTGGTGAAACTGCTATCCTTGGTAAGTTCGCATGCCGTACTGTTCCCAACATATTAGCTAACACGGTAGCAGATGAGCTTGCTATTACGCCAGAACTTGATGAGCCACTTCGCATCCTCCAACGCAACTTTGACTTTCTCATCAAAGCTCTTTCAACTGCAGTGTTCCGCCGCGTCTGCCGTGAAGCCCTTGTCAAGCTTCAAGATTATCTATGGCAAAGTGTCCTTATGCGTCAGTCGTTCACCACTTATGGTGCCACCCAGTTCCGTCGCGATGGCGCTGCCTTGGTTTCTACTATCGAACGCTACATCCCTAATGGTTCATCTGTCCTTGATAACTTGACTGAGGGTATGCAGCTCCTGAGTCTTCCGGTTGAAGCGGGTGAGGCGAGTGGCTTGACACTCAAGGAAGCCAGCGATCGAGTCTTCACGGACAACGAAGAGGCACGCAAGGTACTCGAGGAACTCCATCTTGAAGGGTTATCACCGCAAGGCGCAAGAAACATTCTGCAGCGTCGTGTAGAGAACAACGAGAACGTAGGGTGGTAAAACGAAATAGATTAAGATTGGGTATATTATCACGCATTCGATGCCTTTCTCCAAGGTCTATCGCTCGTGCCTCACGTGTTGAATCTCTCCGTGACCTTCTAAAAATATCATTTCCCTTTTTGTTCTAACCATTGAACCCCCCAATACGTTTTATTGCATCAAAAGATCAACCAGATTCTGTTTTCCGCACTGTTCGCTTTTGTTTAGCTGTTAAGAGCTCGCATGGTCATCTCGACAACAATGAAAGTTCCCGCGCTGACAGGCATAGCTCGCGCCAGGGTAGGTCCGATACCCTTCCAGAAGCCAGCCGCCCCCTCAGCTCGCCAAGTCTTTGCGAAGCAATCTCGCATAGTGGCATATTTTTGGTTGGCACCGAAGCCGTCGGTCTGCATCTTGCTCTTGATGACATCGAAGGGATAGCTGGAAAGCCAGAGAACTTCACCAGCAAGACCACCGTAAAGAGCAATCTTGTAAGCAGGGATATCCCTGCGGTCGATCTTATTGCGAGCAGCGTCCGAGTTCATCATATACTCAAAGGCAGTGAACCAGGAACCGTAGGCGAAAGCCTCTCGCCAGATGGTGACAGCCTGACCGCGGTAGATGCCACTCAGAACACCATTGTGAGCTCCGAGTTTACGAATACAGTCACCAGGACCATCGTATAGACGACCGGCGCCATGAGGCTGGCTCTGAAGGCGGATACGGATATGCTCGATGGGACCTGAGAGGACCGAGTTGGAGACACCAGCAAACGCACCCGCGGCACCGTATTGAGGATAAGACAGTTCGGCTCCGTTGTTGCGAGTTTGGAACCAGCGCTTCGCGGCGTTGAAGGCACCGAATTGAACGGAAACACAGGCTCCGATACCGATGAGTGGTGTAAGCGTTCCCTTGTAAAAGGCGAGGGCACCCTCGTTCTTGTAGATTGTGGTGGCGGCGTTGATGGCAGACGAGTATTGCGTTGTAGTTTGCAGTCGGACCTTGACAATGTCAAAGGGTTGACCTGAGATTAGAGTGTTAGCAATTGGGTTGAATTCGTACTGTTGCACAAATATGCTGGTGACGACTTCATGGTGGAGGGTAAGCTTATCTTGAGCCAGGTCCCTCATCTTTATTCCCCGGCTCAGAGAAATCTTCTTTTCCCTTTGCGCTGCCTGACTCCCCAAGAGCTGAACGAAAGAAATATCGAGACATACCAATCAAGACCTGCGCAATTCCTCCAACAGCACCAGAGAAAAGATCCTTGGCCGTCTCAATGGTAGGGCTCTGCTTGGCCGTCTCCAGCTCAAGAGCGTCCATCTCTTCAATTTGGCGGGGTGATCACAAACACCTCTGTCCTTCCTTTCTCTTCGGGTAGCAGTGAACCTTTCAACAGCAAAAAGGCAAGGAGAAAAAGTAGGTGAAGCTCGCCAGAGATAAGACAACAAAGGGGGAGAAAAAGATAAGAAAGCCAGACTTAGGGCGCGCGAATCGATATCGCAATCCGGGGTTGATTTATCGCGGAGGGCGTTCGGCAAATGACGTGCTAGCATTACAAAGCCGGTAACGGAGCCCGGACTGTCGGTGTTGAGATACCACAGTACAAGTAAAGTTCGGAGAAGAGCCCGTCAGATACTGATGGAAATCGTGGGGAATTATACCGTCTCTGTACTGTAATTTCCCGACACTCTTATCGGCATCTTCTCCGGGGGCCGTTCCTAAGATGTACCTTTCTAACAATTTCATAATGAAAATGCCCATTGAAAAGGTGGCACCGACTTCGGGCTAATGAAATCCGGAACTCGGGATCTACGCTCTAGAACCGCGAGAAACCGACATATTTAGGTACCTAGGTATGTACGATTGAATGTGCATATGAAATTGGTCATTATTCCAAGATCGTCAGTCTGGATCTTTATATCAGGCAATACTCGCTTCTATTGTCACACCCAATTTCCTTCTCTTCAGTATCGTCTTACTCCTTGCTTCTCATCTTTCGCATCATTCTGCGCCTGCGCATGCTGCTCAATAGCCTCCTTCAGTTTTCCAACCACTTCAGGCTGGTTGCTGAACGCAGTCATGAGTAAGCTTTCTAGTTCAGCTTCCACCTTCGCGATTGGCTTCACTCCAGGCTTTCTATTCTGCGAGTCGTTCATCAGAGTACCCCAGCGATGCGTGAAGTTGTAGATAGACTGTCGCAGTAACTCATCAAGCTGCTCGTTCATATCCTCAACAGTCAAGGTTTTAGCTGTCACGGAGGGTGTGCCTCTAGACCATAGACCGCCGCCGATGATGTTGGAAAAGAAACCGACCCAATTCTGGGGGCTCAGGGTATCCCAGATGTGAACAAAGTGCTGCATAGAAGGACCATGGTTTCGAATGTCACCAATCTCCAACGAAACCAGCTCATTCTTAATGATGAGTAAGTTTTTCACCATAAACAGATCAGGATCTGTGCCAGCCTTTAATGACTGTATCCTTGCTTCTGCGCGTTGGAGCACCTGAATGGTTTCTCGAACAATATTGAACACGACTGAACTATTTTTTGACTACGAAGCCGTTAGCCAAATCCAGTGCTAGAGGACAATTCACTTACAGATCTTTCTTTAGGCATGCAATTCTCATACATGCTCAGAAGTTTAATGGCTTGTTTGACTAAGGGATGGGCGTTTGATGACGCTACGCCACCGACAACAGGTCCGATCTTCAGAGAAGCGTCTTGAACAGGCGCCTTTGTGATCGTTTTTGTGACTTCCGCGTCAAAAACTGTATCTGTCAAGGGCCACAGATGATGGGCAAGAAGTTGTGAGGTGTATTGCTTGCATTTGATGAAATATGGCGACTCTATATCATCTAAATCGGCACCAAAATATTCGTTGGCTAACAAGCCCACCACGTTACACGTCGTCTCCAATGGTGCAGTCTGTAGGACAGTTTGGAGGTTAGTCACCAATGGCGTCAAGTTGCCAGGATGAGCAATGGTGGTGTTGATGGGTTTGATCGCCTGAAACACTGAGTCTGCTGCCTGTGTCCATATGGGTTCCACATCAAAGAGTTTCACGAACAGATTCTCCTCGTTGTACATGCGTTCGAAGCATTGCTTAATAAAATTTCGCGATGCTGTCTCAGCCGAGAGGCTCTTGACTTCTTTATTGAACTCTGCAATATCAGATTGCGTCAAAACTTTCAAGTCGCGATCTCGTGTCGTGAGATGGGTATGAATGAGGCTATTAGCTGTATTTGCGTAGGTCTCAAAGTGAGTGCAGGACTCGTTTCGCTGGCCGTAAGAATCATATGCGCGGCGTATGATTCGGTGAACATTGGGTATCAAGCCATACGAGTCCAGCATCATCTCTTGGAAACGACCATACGCAAGCGCATGGCGAGCCGACTCGGATTTTGTAGCTATAATCTGGCGGCCGATTTCAGGTGATACCTTTTCCAGTGAGGTCTTATAGCCATGCTCAAGAAGATGAAGGGCTTTTGTGAGGAGCGCAGTGTATCGTGCAAGATAGGTATCGCGGTCGCGGTATGTCGGCTAATTGAATTAGCATCTGCTCTTGAGAGCAAATGGAACGAACTCTTACATGATTCTCCATAAAGACGATGCAGGCATCAATATTCTCGACCATCTCTCCAAAAGAGGCATCATCGACCAGTCGGCTGGCGCCTGGCGCATTGAGACGTCTTGTTGCATTGTCGAGGTACGCATAGTAATGAAGATCGGTTCCGACTTCGTCGGCCAAGACTTCCAGCCTTCTTTGTTCCTGCAAAAGTTCTTCGCATTGCGATTGGAAAGTTGACGTTTGCGCCTCGACGGAGCCGAAAGAGTTCGATAGGGAGGTAAGAAGTTTTAGCGTCGCGTTTGCATCTTCGATAAGCCCATCTAAGTGACGCTCCGTGACAGTAAGTTGGTCGCGATATAGTCTAGTATCAGTCAGCGCTGTCTTCATAGAAATGCCATCTTCGCATGACGTAGTATGCATACAAGTATTCCTGCTGACTGGCATCCAGCAATTGCTCATCGTACGATTCAAGGCTAATGGCGTCGTGTTTTTCAAGTTCTTGACTAGAGTCTGGAAGCGTCAGAGCTTCCCATGCTCTGCTGTGCTTGTCGGTCTTCTTAGGCCGTGGTCGTGTGTCTTTAGACAGCTGTTCCTTGACCACTCGATAGAAGTCGGAGTAGGAACTGGCTCGGCGAAGGACCGTCGGTTCTGGCGGAGTGTCGGTATCCTCAATTTCTTCGTAAACATTTTGCATTGGCGTCGCAGCTTCGTGTGTTTGGCCTGTTTCCTAAACCCATCTTATGAGCTTCAACAATTATTGGTGGGGTGCCAATTCGCGGGGAGCATACATTGGGTTGTTGGAGCAGAGACTCCTTGCGACGGTGACCATGACTTTGACTATGGCTACTAGAGTGACTCTTCTTGCTGGTGCCCAAGTCGGGCATCAGCGTATACCAAGAGTCCTCGTACATGGTGTTGACAGAGCTCAAGGGTTCACGGGAGCTCCTGTAACTTTGAAGCCACGCAACAGGCGTTGAATGTTAAAGTCGGAGCTAACACAGCCGAACCGCCGATGGCGGTAAAATGTGGAGCAATACCCATGCACTAATGGACGACAAGACCCTGCAGCATGTGGCGCGTGCCTAGATCTGCCTGTGGCACAGTTCATCGTGTTTAGTAGACCTGCCACAGTCCAAAGAATTTTGCTGACCATTAAATAAGTTAGCTACTGCGGGAGCTTCAGCTCTATGACCTCACAACATTTTCTCCTTCATCGGGAGGCGACATTGGGTTCAACTTTTGATGAATTTTGTATTCTCTCAGAGAAGATATTACCAATTACATTGACTCGGACCCCTTGCTAGCAAGTTTTCAAAATGAACGTTTCTCGAGCGACTCTTGGGCGAGCTGTTGTTCGCTCCCAAGTTCGTCAGCCTCTCACTATATCTCGGCGCCAATGGGTTCGCTACGCCCATGATTATGGCAGCGAGTATTCTCAGCCTCCTCCCAACCGCGGTGGTAAAATCATTAGTTTTGCAGCCGTCTTCGGTCTTGCTGCTGCTGGAGCCTACTTTTATCCCATGTTGACTGGAAAGTCTTCATCACCCGCTGAAGTCGAGAAGAAGGAAGTTCCCACTAAGGCTGAACTCGAGTTTGAGAAGCCTCGCAAGAAAGTCAAGTCCAAAGAAGAGAACCGAGATCTTATCAGCTCCCAACATCTCCAAGTTAAGAATAGTTGGGAGCATCCTGGAGTTTATGCCTGGGGCTCTAATGTTGGAAAGGTCATTGATCCAAACTCCAGTGAAAAATATGTCAAAGTACCTCGGAGGATTTCTTTCTTTGATGACAAGGTTCTCAGGGACCTCAAGTTGACATCCGTCTTTGGTGCAGCAGCCACTGAGAAGGGTGATCTGGTTCAATGGGGCTTGGGCTACAACCAGCAAGACCCTTCACCCGTGCCTACACTTACAGGCAAAGATCTTGTCAAAATCGATGTTTCGCTTGATCGAATTATTGCTCTGTCGCGCAACGGCAATGTATATTCTATCCCTGCGGCTCGCAATGATCAAGAGGGTGGCCTGAAAGAAGAACAGAAAAAGTCCTCCTGGTCTATATGGGGATCTGGCGGTGCCCGAGAGAACATACATTTCCGCAATTTGACACCATCTGGTCTGGCATATGGTGAAACCGTGAAGGACATCAGCAGCGGCCAGGAGCATTGTCTCATGCTCACCTCCAAAGGACGTGTCTTCTCCGCTGCTGCTAGTGCTCTCGAGTTTCCTTCCAAGGGACAGATGGGTATTGCGGGTTTGAATTGGCATAACAGGCCCAAGGGACCTTACGACCAACCTCACGAAATTACAACTCTGAAGGGATTCGACGTGGCACAGATTGCAACTGGTGATTACCACTCGGCTGTTCTTGATAAAACCGGACGTATTTTTGGATTTGGTGACAACTCATTCGGCCAGCTTGGAATCGATACCGACTTTGGCCTTTCAGTTTCCGACACCCCGGTAATGGTTCCTACCAACCTGTCCTACGCTGGCACTGGGCTTGTCCCGACGGTAACATCCATAGCGGCAGGTGGGAACAATACTTTCTTCACTGTGGATGCGAAAACCACGACAGTTCCTGGCAACACAAAAACTCTTGCTCCAGCGAGAAGGCTTCCTCCCGTGACTACAGATCTGTGGGCTTGCGGCCAAGGAGTGTACGGGACACTGGGCACTGGTCGATGGTCACACGTCTCGCCCAAGCCGACCAAGGTGAAGGGTCTTTCGTCCCTGTTCGAGTTTGACGAGAAAACCAACAAGATGAGCCCCATTAAGCTCAAGTCTCTGACAGTTGGGGCCACTCACTGCTCGGCTGTCATGGACAATGTCACCGAAGTCTCGGTCACGGGTCAAGGGACCGAGAACGAGACCAACTGGGGAGCAGACGTCGTATTCTGGGGTGGCAATGAGCACTATCAGCTTGGCACCGGAAAACGAACCAACTTGAACGCTCCAGCTTATATTGCCGCCCTGGACAGCGCCGCCGATGCTCGTAAGGAGGGTTCACCAGACTTCCACCGGCTGTCCGTGACTCCTCGCAAGACAATCCGTCTGGACGGTGGAAAGGGCCGAAAGGTCTCGTTGGAACAAAAGATTGAGTGTGGCAAGTACGTGACTGGCATCTACTCTGCCGTGTGAAGCGAGTGGCACGGCAAACAACTCAATTTGTAAGAACAGGCTCGCCTCATTGTATTATAAGAAATATGTAATCGACGGATTGTATCCGCGAGGATATGATTGGGCGTTTGGGGATGGGATATTTCAGTCATGACATTAAATGTTAAATTCCACTTGGACATGTTCCTTCCAATTAATCGACTGATTAGCTCAGCTGACCCTTTAAATGTGAAATCACCCATCCATGCCTTACCTGAAAGATCCAAGAGAGGTCTGAAGCAGTCATATGAATGGCTCACACTACTTTTGGGAATGAAACATAGAAACACGTGAATGATACGAAGTTGAAACATTGTAGAAACATGCCCAAACTGATCATTTTTCCAGCAATGACAGTTACGATTGAAAGGTGCTGATTGGCTAAGCTTGATAGGTCCCTAGGTATCACAATACTTCTTCGCAATTTTCGCCTGAACATCCTTGGATATCTTCCACTTACACAGGGGTTCATGAGAAGTAGTATGAACCATTTTAGTGGGAACTTGGGAGCAACACGAGGATTGACCATGTTGATCAAGCCGAGGCCACGCAAGCAAATGCCGCTGAGTAATTAAGTTAAAATCGAGAATAGAACAGAATGAGGCACAGATCGTGGAGGAATAAAGATGGTGGTTAATAGGGAGTTGGTCGCCAGGATAATACGCCCATCCTCCACGTCATTAAACCAATATGATGGGCCTGAAGACGAAAATAGAAATCCGTCGACAACCAACAGAGCAGCCGCCACGCAGCTAAAATAATACAGGGATGAGCCACTGCCAGCGCAGGAAAAAAAGAGTTTTTACTAGACCAGGTACAAGTCCTTGCAAACTATTGACTCTAGATTGGTCTCGATAATAGATTCGGGTGCATGATCAGCGACTGAACCACGGGATCGGGTATAAACAATGAGCACGTGTCCGAACAATGGATGAAACCTGTCAATTATCACGTCTAGACCATCACTTGCAGATCATTCATTAAAGTGCCCTGCATTTTACCCGTAACAAGGCAAAGGCAAGGTACTCCCGATACAGAAGTTACATCAGAGTGCGTGTGCCGTAAGATAAGATATTCTTGGAACAAACTCTTCCCTTCCCCACGTTGACTGACGTCTGAGTTTGAGTTTCAAGTCTCTTGGTCACGTCACGTCGCATCGTTCCTCATTTTTCGAGGTCCTCGTGAATATTTGGTTGACTTGACGCTGCTGTTCTGCTCTTACAGTCGTTACAGCCAACCAAGAATCTCCTTTCCTCTTGCTCACTCCTTTTTTTTTTTTTTTTTTAACCTTTTACCTTTTACCTTTATTTTACCCCTTGACTAAGGTACTCCTTCCTCTGTCTCTTACACCCCAATCTTTCCGTTTGCGGTCTCAACTCCACTCACGTCTTCTCCTTCTCCTCTCTTCTTCACATCAGCTCAAACTTCTCTATTCTTCTCCTTCTTCCGCTTCTCGACATATAACCCTTGTAATCTTCGCCTCTTCTCACGATCCCGCCACTATTAAACGATTCCGCCATCGACTGCGCCTGCGCCCCTCCAAGGACCACGCGGATCCGACCCCTGCCTGACCTCCACCAGCCAAGAGGGCCCGACGCTATTCCTCTTCTTACGCCCAAATCTCCGTCGCCTTTGCTTCTTATACTTGGGCTGTCGCTGTTGTTCAAGCCTCTGGTGAAAACCGCGACGAGCACCAGCCTCAAGCGCAACTTCTCCTTGGGGTACTCACACCTGTCTTTACCCAACCCCGACGCCATGGACAGGATCCCCAAGTTCAGGCGCAAACCCAAGAACCCCACGATCCAGACCTCCGTCGAACGCTCCAGCAGTGATACTGTCGATAGTATCGCCAGTACCGAGTTACAGGCTGCAACTTTGCAGTCGCAACAACAGGACGGGCAACAAGTCCTACCACAAAAGTCCAAGCTCTCAAAGAGGGCCGCATTCCGAAATTTCCGTTTGCGCGGCTCTACAAAGAGAGCGCGCGACAGTCCACCCGTCGAGTTGCCTTCCAGTCCTCCACCGGCCGTCGTGAGCCACGACGGCGTCAAGAGTCGACCCGTCACAGCCGAAGGCGATGTGCTGGCTAATTCAAAGGGATCAGGTCCCCGAATTCCTGCCTTTTTGGAATCTTCGATGCAGGGTATACAACACCCAGACATGGCGCATTAATCAGGGCTGACATTTTATAGATATTGATTTCAAATTCCAGGAGTTGACGTGGGCGGAACGAGACCGAGTTCTTGAGGGCACAAGGAATGAGGGGGATGAAGAGTTTAAATGGGGGACTTTCAAGCAGGTTGACGCCCAGGAGAAGGGTGTGATGGATCGCTACATCAATATCAAGCCTTGGAATCACAACCGAGTCAAACTTCAGGTTCCTGAGGATGAGCTTGACTATGTCAACGCTTCCGAGATCACTCTTACCTCACCTTCCGATCCGAGCCGTGAGCCGTTGCGATACATCGCCATGCAAGGGCCAACGCAGCCATCAATCGACTATGTCTGGCGCATGATTGCGGAGCAAATGTCTTCACCTGCTGTTATCGTACAGCTGACAACCATGGCAGAGGGTGGAGTTGTCAAATGTCACCAATACTTTCCCGATAACCAAGATCACCCTACCTGGACTCTAAACGAGCACGATGCGTGGAACGATGACTGGCAGGCCCAGATCACGTATGATTCTTACGAGGAACTCGCTGACGGTGCTATTGAGAAGCGCAAGCTACTTATGCACCTGAAGGATGAAGAAGAGCCCCGAATCGTGTGGCACCTTCTGTATAGACGATGGCCTGACTTTGGGGTTCCCGAACTAGAAGATCTCGACGGCTTCTTTGAACTCATGCGACTTTCGCGCGAGCTGGGCGCGCCCAAAAACCCGCGAATCATCCATTGCAGTGCTGGTGTTGGTCGAACCGGCACTTTCATTACGCTCGAGCATCTAATGCGCGAGCTAGGACTGGGCACCTTTGAGAAGTATGTTGATCAAACGGAGGGTCCGGATGTGATTTACGAGACGGTCGACCATCTTCCGAGAGCAGCGTGTTGGCCATGGTTCAGGGCCGTCCCTCAATTTCATATTCATTTACCCAAGTTATGCGGAAACTATGGCAAGATAAATATGGAGTCGATGAAGAGGGCAATGAGCCTGCAGCTAAGAGGCTGGAAGTTGGCGATCCATTCATAGATGACTCGGTATCCGACTCTACGCAAGCCAACCACTAGCATCGGGGTTCCGAGGATTGAGGTGTGATAATGGAGTCTGTTTATCTGGCGTTAACTACAATGATTTGGTGGAGTTGCGGATGGGAATGCATCTGGGTTGTGCTGGGGCATGATAACTGCGGCAACCTAATTTTATGGTTTGGGGATGACACGCAACCTCTCAAAATATTTGTGTTGGGAGGAAGCTGATGGTTAAGTGTTACCCTGTCATGAGTCAATCGGGTGCATAATCTGCTTTGCGCAAGTGTATGATGGTTAGCAGAAGTGTATGATCAAGCACGGCCAGGAACGGGACTTGAGGGTTTATGATAAACAAACATAGAGCTCGCATCTCATAATGGGGAGATGACGACGGTACAGGAATAATCAAATCAAGTCAAGACGATATGACTTGGGGGAGGTTTATTTGTTATAAATGATACCAAGCGCACGAACAAGGGGTTGGCGGTGCAACAAGCATTCTTATCATATATCAGTTTAATCAAGAGGCGACAAGACATTTCGCATAGCAATAGAAATTAAGTAATGTCCACGAGGCCCAAGTCTTTAGGAACGGGTTATGTATAATAGTGTTCTTTTCAAGATTTAGATCTATCCTTAACTGGGAGCATCATTGTAATCTTGCTGTCAATCGAAAATGGATGTGGCCGCGTGCCATCGTTGTACTGTATAAATCAACTTCATTACCACAATACGCCCCATTCGGGTCACCAAAAAATAGCTCGCGATATAAACAAATAAGGAATTTTTATAGGAAAGCAAAAACCAGAATCTATGCGCTAATCACCAGCGTCACAGTCTCCTTCTCCTTTTCGGTGACGGTGACGGTAGCCTGGTCCTTTTCTGTGACTGTCACTGTGAAGTAGACCGATACAGTCGGAGTGCCATCGACGACAATGGTTGTAGCGTGAGCATCGTCACCAGTGCGTGTTCCAGCAGCGGGCTTCTTGTCATCTTTGCTGTCTTCGTTGTCGGCTTTAGCTTCTGTAGCAGCAGGAGATGGGGCACCCGTAGGCTTGTCGGGAATGGGGATGAGGACGACCGATGTGGGCTTGTCATCGTCATTATGACCATCTTTGCCCTTGTCGCTGCCGTCCTTTCCTTTGTTATCATCATCGCCTGGTGAGCCAGTGGGCTTGGCTTCATCGGGCTTCTTGATGGACTTGGTCAAAGTTGTGGCGCCAGGGAGAGTAATAGACGTGGTACTTTGTTCAGCGACGGGGGCAGAAGTCGGAGGGAGATCTTCATAGGCCTTTGTTGGTTGAGGGTTGGAAGGCTCCGCGGGGTTTGTCTGACTAGGTTTCTCCTCTGATGGTTGGGATGGCTGTGCCTCGGCTGGCTGTGTCTGAGCTGGTTGACTAGGTTGCTCAGGGGCAGGCTGAGTGGACTTCTCTGGCAAAGGTTGAGATTGGGAAGGCTCCTCGGGAGCTGGCTGGCTTGTCTGTTCAGGGGCGGGTTGGGTAGGCTGCTCAGACACAGGCTGTGGCTGCGAAGGTTGCTGATAACCAGGCTGTGAAGGTTGGCCATTGGCAGGTTGAGTTGGCTGTGGTGGCTGTTGAGCAGGCTGAGAAGGTTGGTCTTTAGCAGGCTCCCCAGTTGGTTCAGGGGTTGCGCCGTCATCGACAGTAACTATGGTCGTAACAGTAACCACGGGAACGGCGGGCTTCTCGGCGGCTGATGTAGTTGCAGGCTGCTCCTTGCCTCCATTTCCAGGAACAGTGTTGTCCTCACCACTGCTTGGAGTTCCACCAAGAATCTTGGTAGCAGTCGCAGGATCTTCGCAGACAATCTTGATGCCACCCTCAAAGTTGTACAAAGGAAGAGCGAAGCACTTCTCGCCTTTTGTACTGCAAGGTGTGAGCTGGAACTTGCCAGTGTCATCACATACACCGGTTTGTCCGTTAATGCAAGCAGCCTGGCCCTTCATACACGAAGACTCGGGTGTGAGTTTGGCAAATTCCTCGTTATATGTGCGAGCATCGACGACATTGCTGGCGTACGCAGAAGCAGGGATGGCACTGGTTCCTGTGGGAACACCAGGGTTGATGGTTGGAACGCCGTTGGCCGATGTTCCCGAGGGGACTACCTTGGGTGCCGAAGTCGTCTCAGGGGATGAGGGGTCAGATACAAGGACGGTGCTGGTAGGCGGTGCAGGGGGAACTGCAGGTTGAGTATTGGAGTCAGGTGTAGGATATTGGGGCTGACCATTGGAAGGGACAGGAGCTGGCTGCTGAACTGCTGAAGTGACTGCGGGCGCCTCAGGCTGTTGGTCCTGGGATGTAACTGGGCTCTCTGGCTGAGATTGAGCTGGTTGCGAAGTAGGAACTGGATTCTGGGGCTGGGAGGGAGTAGTTGAAGCTGGATTGCCAGGCTGAGGCTGAGCAAGCTGTGAAGTAGGAATAGGGTTCTGAGGCTGAGCTGGTGCAGTAGTCGCAGCTGGAGTATCAGGCTGTTGACCACCAGGGTTTTGCACAGGAACATAAGACTGTTGAACTTCAGAGGTGGGAGCAGGATTGCTAGGCTGAGCAGGTTCGGAGACTGGGGCCTGGCTCTCAGGTTGAGCAGCATCTGAAGTTGGAGCAGGCTGGCTTTGTGCATCAGATGTCGTCTGGGACTGGGGTTCCTTAGGTTGAACTGCAGACACAATCTGAGTTGTACCCGCAGGAGACTCCGTCTCAGGGGTGGAAGTCTCCTCCAGGGGGCCTTCAGATGTGGTAGGAGGCTTGGGATACACTTGAGTAGGGTGTTTGGGGTTGATCGGGAAAGCTGTATCAGAAGGCGCCTGCGTTGTAAGATAACCAGTAGGAGTCGGCTGATACGCAAAGGTAGTTGTCTCTTCTTCAGCAGCAGAGGTGGTAGGTTGCTCGTTTCCTGGAGCTGTTGTGGCGGTAGCAGAGGGCGCTTCAGGGGCCGTGGTCTCTTCAACGGCGCTTGGCTTGGTCTTTCCCCCATCTGAAGGTTGAAGTGTACCAAGGTCGAGGGTAGAGGATAGACTCTGAGTATCTGTGTTCTCTGGCTTCTGAGCTGCTTCGGTCGTAGGGACCTCGGGCACTACAGTCGTAGCATCGTTAACAGGGTCGGATGTTGGTGCCTCGTTTGCAGAGGTGGGGACCTCTTTGGTAACTGGGGCAGTCTCGGAGACAACTGCAGTGTCCTTGGGGGGCCTATAGTCTGATTGTTCAGCCGAGGTTGGCTTCTCAACCACGGTGGTAGGATCCTTAGGCACGATTGAGGTCGTGAGAACCGGTGCAGAAGGGTTCTGCGTGAAAGTCGGCTTATCTCCAGGCTCTTGGGTTGGTTCTTGAGCATCACTCGTCTGCTCAGGGGCATCATTGGTTGGCTGAACGGGGATAACCTCGATTGGCTCGGGGAGATCAGAGTAGGGGCCCTTCTTCTTGTCGTCACCTTGGTTTTCTGAGAGTAACGGATTCGGTTCGGGTGTCGAGTTGAGCGTCTCAAAAACAGGACGAGGCGTAGTCTGATCTCCGTTGCCACTACTGTGATGAATTGTTAGATACGAGTCCTCACGTTCTGTCTCCGAACCTGATCCATACCCATATCCGTCGTGAGCTGCAGTGGGAGCTTGTGAGTTTTCCATCCTAGCGTCAAGAAAAGCGCCAGGGTTTCTTTTTTCTCTGTCATCCGAGTTAGATCCAGCAGTTGAAGAGGTGTTATCAGTTTCTCCGTACATTCTACCCGTCCACATAGGACCAGCCTGTGCGGACTGGGCAGTCAAAAGGAGCGAGAAGGCCACGGCGAGCCTTGATCTATTACACCGCATTGTGAAGAGTATGTCGATAGTGGTATAGACTTGCTGAAAGAAAGAGCGTGTTGGTGAAATCGAAAAGATTCGTTCGTTTAATTCGTTGGTCGGTTCGTGAGTCAAAATTGTATAAGTCGTTTGAAATGATTGATAGTTGCACCAAAAAAAATAATGTACGAGTTCGTCGACCGCTTCCTCCCAACTTCAAGCTGATTAAGAGTAAATAGAAATTGTCTCCAAACAAAAAAGAGTCACTTGTTCGCTTTCCTGGTGCGGAGGCACACAGACAGTGAAGACAAGGGAGCTCAAACGGAGTGACGACGAACAGTAGAAGAACAAAGCGGTGAATGAAAGGAACAGATTGAGTATGAAAGAGAGTCACACAAAACAGAGATAGGAAATACTTGACAAAGGAAAAAAGAGAGGAAAGGACGAAAGTGGTCAGAGCTAGTGAGTGAGTGTGTATTGTATGCTGAGTAGAGTGAAACCATTCATACAAAGTTGGGACAGGTAGTGGTAACACTCTGTTAATGTATATGCAGTGCTTCACCCCTAAGAGTCACTCATATCCAATTAGCGCCAGCAAAAGACGATGAATCGCCTCACAAAAGTCTCATCTCGTATCGGATCTCATATTTTCGTGGCCCATGGAGTCTCTCTCTTGAACCATCCATGAATAGCTCTGCTCTGCCCTGCCCTGTCCGCCAGCCAAGCCAGAGTATCAACAGGCGCCCAACCCAACACCCCAGTAAATTACATGTAAAACATTTAGAAGAAAATATCCGAAAACCCTCAGCCAATCAAGCTTGTCTCGTCCTTGTCAAGCTGTACTATAAAAGACTGGCTCTAAGCGCTCTGTTTCAACAGCTTATTCGCGGCCTGTTCCTATTGGCGGCACAAACTCCACAGCGGCCGGGACCTAGCTGCCAATCGTCCTCTCTCCACTGAACCGACCTGCGGCCTTATAGGCTTTTAGTGCTTGTTACAGGGTTTCGTGATGCCCTCATGGATAATATCTGGATTCTGGTCCGGCCTGGTCGTCTCTTCTGTTCTCTTCCCAAAATCATGCTTTTTTAGGCTTGGTCGACCCATAGTTGGCCTTGACGGTCTAGACCTGATCAACCCTTCTCATTTCCCCTTTCATGCTTCCTCCCTGAATGGCTAGTTAAGAATAGATGACCTCCAGAACCATCGTCTTGGGTCCCTACATCATTTGGTGATAGCCGCCCGTCAGTAGCGTAGGTAAGAAAAGTAATCAACCAAATCCATGGACCGTGGCTCAGCTCTTAGCCCTTAAGCTACTAAATAGATAGATCCCTTTTACATTGAAATTTCATTGCTTCTTTTTCTACCGTCGTTTCAGCTAACAGGCGCCTTCGTCATGGATGTTGTACAATTCTATACATATACGATAAACGCCACCGCGCCTAAATGCCGCCATCAATGCTCTGTTTATATTAAACCAAACCCCTAGGTTTCCAGCAATGATCCTTGCTCGCCACTTCGCAGGGCTGTTCTCTTTCTAGACTCTTCATGGGTGCTAAACTGGTGCTCTGCAGTCTCATGCTTGTTTTCAATGGCGTCCAAGTCTAAATCGTCGACATTCGTGAGCAGGTGATTCTGTCGATTGTGTTCTCGGATGCGAGCCCACTTGAGAACTCGAGTTAACTCTTCATGTCCGTGAACGGCATTGGCCTGGATATACGACTGTACCATCTGGTCACCTGGCCATTGCCAGATCCCAATCTGGAATCGGACGTCTCGTACGTGATTGCGCACTTCGTCCGTCAACATGGGTTCCGCAAACGCACGATACGCACACAGAGTCTCTAGCATGTCCACGTCGTGAGGTAATACCTCCATGTTTATCATCTCGTCTTCTTGTGACTGTAGAGGGCCCCATTCCATCATGAGCCACATTGTCAACTGAGCCATTTCATTATACTCCCCAGCAAACGCCAGTGACTGCATCAGGTCGTGAGCGAAGGGGGCCAACACGGGATCTCGCCGTGATCGCATGATGTCCACAAACGATAGATCTGTAGTTTGTTCTGCTTCTGGCCGCTGCCTCTCTTGTTCCTCGGCAACAAGTGCATGATAGAAGCCTTTCATACGTGAAATAAGAACACGGAATAGATGCAGAGCTGAGTTGCTCCTTGTCTCCGTGTCCATCACGGTGTTGGCACCGTCTTCCTCGGCGTTTCTGCAATAAAGGGCGCCAAGTAAGTTGAAATTGGTGTTGTTGGCTTCTACAGCGCTCGCCAGCACCTGTAGCTCTCTTCGCAAAATCTTCCGCAGGGTTCTCACAAATCTGTTGAAAAGAAATAGAGTCATTCCCTGCACGGCGTCGATACGATCTACAAGGTGTATTATCAGACGAAGCTGTGCCTCCAGGGTGAGTTTCAGACCATAATGATGCTGCCCAACATTCTTCATGATAGGTGCCCAGACATGAGGTAGCCAGTTCTGGTTCCTGCGACCCACACGCAGCTCCGCGAGCCGAATGGCGCGTATCAGATTACTGCCTTTAGGGTGCACCGTCTTGGACAACATATCCACATACGCCGAGAACAATGGTAAGGGAATAGCCTTCAGCATGTCAGCTGTTGGGTCGGGTACCAACAAGTGAGCGTAGTTTTGATGCTCTGTGCTTCCGTCTCGCAGATAACGATGAGCTTCTTGGAGAGTTTGGGCGTTTGCCACTAGAATGTGAAGAATGTGTTCATCGGGCAGCAATCCCTCGCATTTCATCATCTCATACAGCTCTTGAGGTGTTGGGGGTTGTTGTCGCAGCTTCTCCAGTTCTGTCAAATTCATGTCCTCATTTGTAGGATGGCTCAGAGAATTGTCTCCCGGTAAGGTGCCTTTTTCTGGATCAGCATCACGAGCAAATGATCTCCGGAACATGGCTGCATATTCTGGCAGTCCAGGAGCCATGCCAGCTTTTGGAGGTTGGCAGAACTGCTTCCATGCTTCATGAGCGTTGCGTGTCGCAATGATTGATGCTTGCCAAGCCGAAAGGTCTTGCTTCGGATCTACTTTGACCTGCTGCTGAATTGCTGGAGTACCACTAGGGGTTAAACCTAGCAGAGTATCCAATGCGCTATCAGTCTCCTGTTTGGAGAATCCTGCTTCCTGCATCATCATCCCTGCCCGGACAACGCGAGACCAGCTCTCTTCTGCTTCCATGGCCTCGTCCATCCCGTCTGCTGGCCGCAGATATGGCGGCCATGACTTTGAATACCGTGTGGCGTTGTGGATCTCGTCTCTGTTCTTTGGCATCCCGGATAGCACAGTTCTGATTGCGCGGAACGCATTTCTGTCTACCAAAAGGGCTTCCGGGAGACTGCCAGACATTCTCAGAAGAGTACGCTGAGCCTCCCAGACGTACGCATAGGGTACAGACGAATGCTGCGGCCCGGATCCGCTATTCCGGGCAATAGCGGTCAGGCCGGCATTGAAGTACTTGCATCTCATCCAGTACGTCTGTTCGGCAGAACCTATTTTGTAGTTGAAAATAAATTCCGCCATTATATCGGCAAGCACAATCAGGCGCCTTGCTTCGATGCGACGACAGTGGAAGGCAAGTCGTTCCATGATGATCATGAAGTCTTCTGTTGTGAATCTTTCCATTTCACTGCTTGCACGCCCTCTACCCCAAGACATCTTGCGAGCTTTCTCAGTCGTAGCACGTAACCGTTCTTGAACATATTCCAAAAGGTGGTCCAAAGTCGAGATTTTGCTAATGCTCGATCCCAATCTCAGCAGATAGTTCAGCATGAAGACGGGTTTCGGTGACATATCTGCCAAGAATAGTCGGCATCGGTCTTCGTCGGTTTTGGCGAAAAGTATACTCATATATTCGTTCAGTCGCTCCTCTGTATTCCCGCTGTATTCAAGGGTCTTCATCAGGGCTTCCCATTCCGACTTGTTTGGCAGCGCTTGGGCAAGGTCTCGGTTGTTTTCGGGGTCGGCTTCCACCTGATGTCGAAGGTGCATTTGAATCACGACGACCGGAAGGCGCACAGTTCGGATGGCGGCGATTTCTAAAAGCGTTTCTCGAGACGGTTGTTCCAGAGCAAGATATTTACGAAGTAGAACTGCAGGACTTTGCTCTACCCAGCCTTTGAGCATCCTCAACCGTCGCTCAATTCGCCCGTGCCCGTTGTCTTCATTGAAGTCTGAGAACTTAAAAACATTCTTCGGATCGTACAAGCGCTTGGGCAGCACTTTCTTGGGGCGCTTTTGATAGTCGTCGGCACGACGGCCGTTGACTATGGCGGCCTCGAGTGCGTCCACAGAGGACACATATCGGCGGGCTTGGGCTGATTTGAGGCGCGAAGCGTACTGGAAGAGTCAATTGTAAGCTTTACATCGTAAAAAAGAAAGAAAATTCGGCTTTTAATATTCACCTTGGTTTGGGTTGTCACGTTTCGCGACAAGTGCCACCCTCGCCTCAGCTCCCGGGTTGCACTTCTCAGCATTTCTCGCCCATTTCTTCAAAGCCTATGACACAGCTAAGAAGGTTGTATATAGCGTAGCAATTAAGTGCGGGAGTTGTGATATCTGCGGCGGCGTACACAAAGTTGCAAAGTTCGATTTCCATCTGCATCTGCGGGAACAATTTGCATGCGCCAATCGAGATTATCGGAGTATCGGGCAGCCTATGTGCAGGTCATTGACAGCCAATCCGGGGCCGCTCCTAGCACTTCAGCTCCTCCACCAAGGCCAGATAGGTCCCTTATATTAGGTAGCTTCATAACTCCTTGCCTACTGTGCCTGCGTACATCAGGATTTCTGAGTTTGTTATCGAATTTATGTATTTCTTTCGAAGCAGAGCGCCTGCCTAACAGTTCGTGTGATACTTTTGGTGCGCTGGATCCCTTGCTAATTTTCATAATCTACCAAAACAACAAAACTCTGCTGGCAAAGAGTTTATTACTTTTCTCATTTTTGCTCTACTTTTCGCAGTTTAACATTTCATGGACACATCAGATACCAGCAGGGCCTCTTCTTTTAATTATTCGCCTTGGGACTTCCCTTTCTTCTTCTTCTCCTCCTCCTCCTCGACCTTGTCCTTTCGCTTCTGCACAACCTCCCAGTTGTAAACTCTTGCTATAGCGACCTCCATTGTCTACGGCATAGTCAGCGATAACCCACCCTCGTAGTGAAGGCTGTTCAAACTTACCGTAATTTGTTCGCGGAGAAAATCCAAGTCTTCTTCGCAGTTAGACAAGCTGGTCTTTGCCGTGGATAGCTTGGAACTCAATAGTGTCTCTGCCTCGTCTATGGGGTACGAGAGCATCACGTTCGCCTGCAGAATGTCAGCTTCCTGCTGCTAAGTTTGGCGATAAGGGGACGTTACTCCTAGCCAGATGTAGACCTCCTCTGTCGCAGGAATCTTCGCCTTCGAGTACAGGGTGTCATTAAGTTCGAACGTCGTGTCTATCGCCTCGTCGTCATCCTACACCGAGCATCAGTCCTGCTTTGTCCAAGAATGCGCTGCACGTGCACACCTTTCTTAATTTCAAAAACTTGACCGAGTCAAGAGTCTTCTGGATATCCGGGATCTTCTCCTTGAGGCCACCCATTCGCTTCTGTAGGTTCATCTCCATGAATTGGTATTTCCTACCCCACCATCCAGAGTCAGCGCCAATGCCTATATCGCAAGCTGAAGAGAGCGTGCATTTGAGGGCGTGCGTCGTCCTAAAGCTTCTCGACAAAATTTGACTCACGATATCATTTCTTGGAAGCTTCGTAGAGTGGGTTCGACGTCGTCACGAGTAGAGACATAGTCCTCGACCTTGTCGACGAACGGAGCATAGGGGATGCCCCGTGGGTTTGTTGGCGTAGCATCTTTACTAGGAGGGAGTAAGCTTGTGTCTTCAATTCATGAGAGGTTGGGTTGAGTTTCTTTGGTCTCTTACCTTTGCGCTGCCTCTTTTCCTTTTGACGCCATTTTGTCAGTGTCACTTTAGGTATTCGGGCGAGACGAGGTAGCTGTATGAAGCTGGGGTCAGGCGTGGGCGGGTTTTGCGACTTGGAGCATTTCGTCAGTGGGGTCTCACCTGGCTCGGTCAACGGTGAAGGTGGGGGCACTCACCTTGACTTTGACCTGTATCTCACCTCCATGATAAAATACTCAAACCGTGAAGCCTTCCTCTCCCGTCTTTCTGAGACAGGTTACAGAAACAGTCACCATATACTATACTGTAGGAGTGTGATACATTTGTATTCTCTCTAAAGATGGGCCCCCCCCCCCTGGTTCGCAATGCGATTGCAGTTGTCTCGAGATAGTCTAACAATACCTGACAGGAGTGTATTCCTTTTGCACTGATTGTTGTTGGCGCTTTGTTTTTTCTTCTTTAGAATCGTTCTTTATGTTGATTTATAATCGAATTCCCCATATTTTGACAGCCTCTTATACGTCATTGAATAAACTCAAGTGCACGGTGTATTCTCAGTACCCTTCTCCAAAGTAACACAATGATTACAAGCTTGATGATTACATTGGTCTTATTGATTTATATAAATCACTTCCGCCTCCCAGCATTCAGTTTTCCTATCCTCCTTCCAGTGATCAATCTCATGAGTTTACGTAACGCTGTAAAGGCTCCATCATCACTCGCACGACAAGCTGGTGATTTTTAGCCAGAGACTCGCATGAAGGTGAGTCAAACCTTACGCAAGCATTTAGCTAAAACTTTCCTCAGTTATCAGAGTTGTTAGAAAAGCGATCAATATGCTCTAACTCGCTCAAGGACTGTGCCTGGTGCATACTCGAACAGAAGCTCTCACAAGAACACGCATCGATGTGAGTGATGGGCAGTAACGAGGAGTCATGTTAAACCCCTGGTCCAATAGTCTTCTCAGGCTCGGATTGAATCGCGATAAAAATGCTGTGTGATCTTCCCTAGGTACATGCGGCCTGACCGGAGTGTAGAGGCCCTCACATTAGTATGATAAACGCCTAAAGCCAACAGGTAAGTGATTATCGCAAAGCTTGTTCACAAAAGCTTTTCAGTCGTCCCGAGATTGACGAAATACCTACCTACCAAAGATGGCCATCACCGTTTACCTTAGACTCCCGAAACTCAACTTCTACTTCATTCTTATTGTTAGATATGAAGTGACCTTGAAAACCCTTCTCGTAATTCTCTCAGCCGAAAATGCCCTGTTTTCTCGTTGATCGAGACAGCTTCTCTCAAAGTTATCTACCTAATCCTCTGAACAGCTGCCCCTATTATATTCCATTGGCCCCGTCGTGTCTTCAAAGATAAAAGCTCGTCTTCAGGGCTCAGTAAGTTCCAATAGATTTGGGAAGCACTTGTCAGGAGATAGACAGCCCCGAGGATTCCAAAGTAATAGCAGACCGCCTTACCAAAAAACGATACCGCAAGTGCCCATGGCCTATATCAACGGCCGGCAGTGGCATAGCAGAACGCGTCCTGAGCCTGCATATCTGGCCTCTCGTCCTCGTCGTCTTTCTAATCAACATGGAGCAGTTGGAGATGGTCTTCCTCTTCCCCAGAAGTCAGCGTCAGCTTCAGGTTCCGCCCGCCAGGACCCGGAAAGAGATCGGACTCCCTACAAGCTTAAAGCGTCACCGCATTTGGCACACTTATTTCCTTCCGATGGTCAGCCCGTGGCCACAACACTAGCGGAACTAGTAGCCTCATCTATTGCTGACGAAGAACCTATGCTCGAAATATCAGCAGTGGTGATAACCCCATCTACTTCTGACGGAGATACTCACCCTGACTCTAAAGAGTCAACTAAACTCAGTCAAGAAACGGAATTGCTGTATATCAGGGATTGGAAATCCGCACTTTCTTTCAAGCATGGTCCCCTCACCGACTGTGATTCTGTCGCTGTTCCTTGTACAGCTGCATCTCTTCCGCCAAACCCATCGGATGGCGCGACACGATAGAGGAAAGGAATACATGTCAAGGGTTGTGGAGCAATACTTCCATCGTGGGCTAGTCATACTCCGTGCAGTTGCCATTATGGCTGGAAGTTGACTTTTCCCAAAGTCTGCACTATTCATGAGATGTGTAATTTAGCCATATCAGAACGAGAGGGGTCAAGGTGGGAATAATGCCTAGGACAGTTCAGCGTCGATATCATTTTCAATATGGGAGAATAATGGATATTCTTGTTTGGCTCCTCCGATACCAAGCAGTCACCAAGCGATCAAACACAATGTAATCAAGTTCAACATAAATCGTGCGGGGCCATCCAGTCATAAGTCGTGGCAAAGTATCTTTACATGACCATAGTTAAGCTCATCGGTCTTGTTAGTCCATTCGCTTCTTTGTATCTCCCAAGTCACCGTTGTCCGCGTTAGTTTCCAACGCCTGAGTGTTGGTTGAAGTCTCGTGTGCTTCGTCCTCGTCCCAGTCATCGTCGATCTGGTTCTCGTCCCAGTTGTCCACCTCCTCTTCCAATGTTTGAGAGCGGCTGTTCCCTTCCATGACCCCAGACTCGTGGCCTTCGCCGAGCTCAACATCACCCTGCTCTTCGCCAGGAACAGCACTGTAACGTCTACGTCGCTTGCGCTCGAGCATACGCTTGTGGTACCACGAGCAAAGGCCAACACCTAACAAACTTCCTATCACATTTGCAATAATGTCGTATAGATCAAACTCCCGACCGTTATCGAGGAAGCTTTGGACGAATTCGGAACCGATACCAAGAACGATTGTGCAAACGACCAAAGTCATATTCATAACGCGTCTTCGATTCGTATCGACAACCCAGTAAAACACAACGGTAAGCGCAAAGAAGGTGGTGAAGTGCAACACCTTGTCGTTGACATATTGGCCAAGTTGTATTGAAGTCAATCCAGCGTAGGCGGCAATGAGGAGTAGGAGCAGGAAGACGCCTAGCAAGCTATTAGTTTTATTCATGGTCAATGATTCTGTGTTTGAGTTCTGAAAATTGATCCTAGAGTGGGACGGCAGTCCATTGACAACACTGAGGCAAGTCGGACATAACGCCATGACGTACCTGCAACCGGGAGTCGTATTCGCATCATGAAGAGTCCAGTAACTAGAGTTGAGTCTGATAAGTCTAATGGAGCCTTTAACTTCCAATTTCGTATAAGAGAGTACTCGGTTCTCCAAACGTGGCGCCTTGTCAGAAACAAATGTCTGTTCTTTTATGAAAGCAAAGCCGGACAGGTTGTAATAATTCGTTGTGGAAGTCTAGGATTCAGAGCTTTGACCGAGCAGTAGGTAGGTAGTTGGAGAAAATGAAAGCGTGGAGCTCTCCTCCGTGTTGGGAGCTGAGTGACGACGATAGCCCTTGTGGCGGGGCTCGTCCAACTGTGGCAGTGCATCAACTTTGATTTAACAGGGATTTGCCAGATCATCCATTCCATTGGATTAAGAAGAGTGTAACGTGGACACTTGTGCTACCCCAGACCCCAGCAAGGGGTGCAAGAAAACTGAAGACCTCCATCTCAAGCGACAAAAAGACTCAAGTGAGTTTACCATAAACCTATAGGCCTTTGGACGGTTTTGTTTTGGCACCTGAGTTTGAAGTCAGAAGTTTTCTTGCTCCCTCAAGCCGAGTTGCAGTAGATCGCTTCTGCAACCTTTGATCCCAGAGATTTCATGAGGCTTCAGATTGTTATTATTTGTACGATCATATAGAAATTAAGGAAACTACACAGACAACCAGGATTATAGCTCGCCATTGGACCGATACAACGCTGCTTCAAGGAACACCATCATCATTCACGCCTCAGGAGGTTGTAAGGCTACGACATGGAGTTTGATACTTTGGTGATCTCATTGGGGGCCCCATTTTGGGCTTGCTAGGCACAGTCACAGATGCAGGCATGCCCCCCCCATACTCCTCGATCTTGTGTACCACTGGCTACAGATAATATCTGGGGTGATCTAGAAAGATGGCGTTGTTCTTCATTCATGGTTGTGGAGACAAGGATGTGTATTGCATTGTTTGCATATATTCATAGTCACTAGTAATACACCCCTTGATGAAAGGGTTCGATATAAGATCACGGTTCATACAAGGTAGCCTGTGCTGAGTTCCTTATGATGGTATCTGAAGATAGACATGCAAAAAGTTGAACTCATAGATGTTGCCTGACTTCAAGAATTTTCGACCTGCTCGTAGGTACCTTACCTAAGGAGGGCAGGCAGAATTCGCATACCAGAATTCAAGACTTGGTTTCTGACACGTGACTTGCTGACAAAGACACATGGGCTCCATCCTCGGGGCCGAAGCAGGTCCTCTGTAGGTACGGAATACATGGTGGATAAACGATGAGAAGAGAATCTGTGCCGAAGACCGGGCAATCAATCAAACAAAGGAATTGGCATACCGATCAATAGTTTCAGTGGAGAGAGAAGGATTTAGCAACTCGAAACAACTCTCCAATCACCTACACTGACCGTCCTATAACCTCAGCCTCTTCAGGTCCTTAGTACCCATAACTCTCCCCCGCGAGATTCCCCCACGAGTCGGTCCAGTGCGCGCTCACTCAGGGAAAACTCTCCGCTTCGGGAAAGGTACCTGACAAGGCTCCCCCCCAAATCATCAACCTCACCTCTTGAACAGACGACAAAACGGCAGAACGCGATCCATCAAAACACCACCCTCCACGTGCCATATAATCAACAAATTTTATAAGCCATCTCTACCGATGCCTCTCGTTTGTCCCATGTGGTCTTGAGCTCACCAATCGCCCTCGGTCCCGCCGCACGCGAGCGCATCTTGTTGCGCATGGCGACTCGCGCCCCGTTGTCGCTACCATCGCCCTGGGTCCATCATGTCCATCACCAACGGCCAGCCCGCCTGGCAGCCTCCCTATTTGCACCATGCCAACAGTAATAGGAGCGTATCGCATCTCGATGATGTCCCCGCGCGAACTCAGACTCCTATTGATAATCCAAGTGTGCTGATGCCTGAGGCACCACTTGACATCGAGGAAGAGAACCGACGCGCCCTATTTGCGGATTTATATCGCAAGACTGAGGACAAGGTCGCGTTGCTCTTCTCCGAAGATGGTTCATATAATTATCCCGCGATATCTGCTCTACGACGTTCTCCGCCCCCCTCCGCAAACATTATCCCTCCCACGACCGACCACGAGCCAATCAAGGAACCCCCCTTAAAGAAAGCGAAGCGCACCATCGATGAAGACGACTACGACGACGATGATGATGACGAAGAGGATGACGAGCCTTCGCAATCAGCATCAAAACCTCATTCTGCTGGAGCCCCTGCTAATACATTACTGTCGCCATCCAAATCAGGGAGCTCACCTGTTCATTCGGTGACATCACCAAGCAAGCATGGTGACAAATCCAAGGATCAAGATGGCTCACAGTCGAAAGATAAAGATGGTGAAGATGCCATCAAGAAACTTGAGGAAGCTCGTACAGCTACCGAAGCTGCCGCTCGGAGGAGTTTTCACACCATCTTTCACACCTTGGAAAATGACCATGCCGCTATGCTAGAACAACAACAACTTGAAGATTCTGAGAAGCAGCTCCAGGCTGAGATGGATCACAACCATCATCCAATTAATAACCATAGCGCTGTCCCAAACCAAGGGTCACTCAGTAGCGCCAATCTCGGCGCTTCTAGCCTAACATTGAAACATCTCATCGCTCGTATCGACATGAAGCGAGATCAGGTTCGCGCCTCTGATGCCGAACTTCGGCTCTTGATGAACGAGGTCCGTAAGAATAGGAGTAAATGGGCCAGCGAGGAGAATGTGAACCAGGAGGAATTGTACGAGGCTTTAGAAAAGGTCTTGACAGAACTCAAGGCGCATACGGAATATTCCACTCCTTTTCTGACAAGAGTCAACAAGAGGGATGCTCCAGACTACTACAATTGTGAGACACCACGAACAGTCTCGTGCCGCTGACAAAACTAATCTACCTATAGTCATCAAAAACCCCATGGATCTCGGCACAATGACCAAGAAGTTGAAAAGTCTGACTTACAAATCCAAGGCTGATTTCGTTGTGGATCTTAACTTGATCTGGGACAATTGCCTCAGGTACAACCAAGATATGAACCACCCTCTACGACGCATGGCCAATGGAATGAGAAAGGAAGCAGAGAAACTTATTCCATTGATACCAGATCTTGTCATCCGCTCTCGAGCAGAGGTTGAGGCAGAAGAACGGCGAAAACAGAATGGTGGGGACGACGACGCTGGAGAGGATTCCGATGACGAGCCCATTATGTCTTCACGAGGTCGCAAAGCTGGCGCAAAGGGGACAAGCAAGGCACGAAAGGCTCCAAACGATCAGAAAGAGGACACACCGGCAATAGATCAGAAGCCCATTCTTCAAGTAAATGGGCTTCTAGGAAAAGTCCGAGAGGGCTCAGAGGTTGACGGCAGCAATGGCTTTGCGACTCCACCGATTGCCGGCTCGCTCACACCAAGCGGGGTCAACGGCCATTCCGGAATGGGGAGTAACGCCGATGCCATGGACATTGATGGGCCAAGTATCAATGGCCTGGCACTGAACTCAGCATTTGGTGAAGCTGCCGAGCAGGCTTTTGAGGATGAAGAGTACAAAGTATGGAAGCAAACTACTAAGAAGGATCGAGCTCTGGTTGCCAAGGAGCGATTCCAGCTTTTCAAGGACAACAAGTTCAACACCGAAGCCCCTGCACTCGTTCGCTCCAAGGCTGGTATGCGTCGATTCCTTAAGCGACAAAGGGAGGCAGAGGCAGAAGGTATCATTACTCATTCTCAAGCAAACTCTACAGCTGTGGCTTCGGAAGATTCGGCAACAAAGCCAACCGAGACTCTGGCTGAGGAAATTGAGGAAGAAGAGGATAAGGTGATACCCGACTACTATGATACGTTGAGCAACATACCGGATATTCACCCCAAACTTCAATGGGTCGAAGATGGAGAAGGGAAAGTTATCAACCAGCACGAGGAGTTTCTACGCCTGGTGCCACCTGGATCATTTACAGCACCAACAAGTCGTCTGACGAAGAAGATGGATGAGAATATTCATCAGATTCAAGAGACAAGGAAACTCGCAACCAGGATCTCGGTTATCAAGCAGATGCAAGTTCAAACTCAGGTATGTCAAAACCATGATGGATGCTGCCCATTTACTAATGTGATATAGGTGTATACAAACCAATTTCCCAAGTCAAACTCGGATCCCTTCGTGGAACAGGATATTGAGCCTCATTTCATCAGCGATGATGGCCCTGTAATGGCCCCTGAAACATGCCAAAACGCCCTCAAGCGCTCTATTGCCAAAGTCCTCTACCATACTGGATTCGAGGAACTTCAGCCATCAGCCATGGACGCCTTCACTAGCGTTGCGTCAGATTACTTTCAGAAGCTGTGCCGCACTTTTAATGTTTACAACGAGTCAGAAAAGAAGCCATCTCCGGTGCATGCTCAGGGGTCCAAATTTCAGCCCAGATTCACTCCCGAGGAAGTCATCCTCCACACCCTGGACGAGAATGGTCATGACATCAGTTCGTTGGAATTGTACGCGAAGGATGAGCTCGATCGTTTGAGCACCAAGTTGGATGCTCTACATGAGCGGATGAAGCTTCATCTCACTGACCTACTACGACCTGCTCTATCTCAAGATGCCGGAACTGATGGGGTTGGTGCTTTCAAAGATGGCAGTGAGCAGTTCGTTAGTGGTGACTTTGCTGAGGACCTCGGTGAAGATTTCTTTGGTTTCCGGGCCTTGGGTCTGGATAAGGAGATGGGACTTGATATGATCTCCGTGCCCTTGCATCTTTTGCAGACTAGGGTTCGCAACCAATACCAGATGCAGACACAAACGACTGGCGAAGCAGCCACTGATCTCTTCGAACCACTGCCTTCTTCAGAGCCAGTCACTAAGGAGAACATTCAGGACCAAATTGGCCTGGTCAAGAACTTCTTCCTGGCTAAGCTGCACGCTAATGGCGATCAGCCCCTTGTGGAGGACGAAGACCTGCCTACTAAGCAAAAGAAACCTCGTCCACGTTTGGGCGCGAGTGGAAAGATTGTAACCGCTCAGAAACGATCTCCTAAGGAGCAATTGGCACTCGCTAAAAAGAAGAAGAAGATGGAAGCTGCTGCTGCTGAGGCTAAAGCTAATGCAAACACATCACCCGAAAAGGGCGCGCCAGGTACTACCCCTGGCAAGAAGAAGTCCATGACTGCAGCAACTGGCCCAGCCCCCAATCCTGCAGTTCTTGCTTTGGCTCCAAGCATGGAGAGGCAGGACAGCATGCATAGTCAGGGCAACGCCAGCCAAACAGACAAGGACGACACTGTCGGCATGATGAGCCCAGAAAGCATTGCTCCGTAGTGGCGTGCAAAGCCTCAGGCAACTATAAACTATTCGAGAGTTTGGTGTCCACTATAGACACCATACCATGCCCGCTCTCGCCAACATACACTCTATTGTGCCAGTGCCTTACAACTTACTTTTCATATAAATCATGTACTACTTTTCATACATTCGGTATTGACGTCCTTTTACATACCCCGGCAGACATTTTATGGGCTTTTGAAGCTGGTCTTTGGTTTTGTCGTTATTTTTTTATCTTGCATATGAGCAAGCACTCAATAAATCATCCATCCAAGGCGTTTCTGTCTCTTTACTGGTCGTTTCTGTTCGGAGCTCTGGGGTCGGCACAGCACTTACTTATTCGATACATGAGAAGACGAAAGGCCATTTTACCTAACTACACCACTCGTACATGGTGTGTTGCGCGAGTGCCTTTCCCGTCGTGATTTCCTTCGGACAACCAAAAGCAGGCATTATGTGGGTGGTTTGACTCTTGATGGCTAGTCGGCGTATGGAAAGGTCAACACCCAATGGATTAATGAGGATGGGCACAAGTACGTCGCGGTGCATGGCAGGATGTTGCGTTCATCATATACAGACCTCGTTGTAGTTTTTCTCTTTCTTAGAAGGAACCTGGATGGATGGACTGGTGGCGAAAAGGTTAAGCAGTCATTTCATGAGATGGAAAGTCTTGGATCCAGGACCGAATGGGATATGTGGTTGAGAAGCAACAAATAAAGGAATAAGTGATGATTGAACATGAAGGCAAGCTCCCAATGTTGTGATGTTGACCAAACAAGTGATGTGTCAGCAGTTGCAATATGTAGAAATGGATGATGAGCCTCTGACCTTTCTCTTGGTCCGGAATCTTCAAAGACCTCAAGGTGCTGTTACCTTGCTAGCCCATATCTCACCGCTTACGTATGAAGTTACTGGTTTTGTTAACGGCGACCTAAGGGCGTCAAGCCTGAGGTCCCAATTCGAAACTTGTACTGTTCTCAAGTCGGAATACTTTCACAAACCAGAGAAGGCGAGGGGTCCTTTGCTTCAGCCATTGAATTTATTTAGCTGTATGCTACTCATTGTGGAGTGCATTTCCAACTGGTCTTGATTCCAACCCAGTGGGTAGAATGACAAAACAGCTAGAGAGAGGAAATAACCATCTCAGATATCATAAACATAACCCAACTCCCACTACCTTTTTTCCAGCGATTCCATCTTGTGTTGAAGGATGCTTATATATCCCGACCTGAAAAAAAGCCCTGACCAAAAAAAAACAAACTAGGTATCTGCGCCGTGATGAAATGCATGCTTGTTGAACGTTTCGCCATTTGCCTCATCCATGTTAAATGCGTGTTGGAGAATAAAGGCATCACATCATGTTGAGGGATGGATGACCTTTGGAGGAGCAATCATGTCTACTGCATCTTAGATGCCGGCATCCAGACGCCAGCCCTCAACGGGAAGAGGGAAGTCGTTGCACCAAGAGGCAATCTCCTTCTTGAGGTCGTTAATCTTCTGGACCTCGCCGCTGGCGACGCGAGCCTTGAAGTCCTTGAGCTTGTTGGCCTCCTTGGGGAGGGCAGCCTGCTCCTCCTTACAGATCTTGATGGCCTCATCGATGTACTTGCCGACACGCTCGAACTCCTTCTCTCCGAAACCACGAGAAGTCATGGCGGGGGTACCAATACGGATACCGCAAGGGGTGAGAGCAGACTTGTCACCGGGGATGGAGTTCTTGTTGCAAGCAATGTTGATTTGCTCAAGGACGGCCTCAACACGGGCACCGTCCAGGCTGTGCTGGCGAAGGTCGACGAGGACCATGTGGCTGTCAGTGCCGTCAGACACGAGCTTGTGGCCGAGAGCCTTGAAAGTGTTCTCCAGGGTCTTGGCGTTGGAAACAACCTTCTCCTGGTAGGCCTTGAAGTCGGGGCTGGCAGCCTGCTTCAGGGCAACAGCCAGAGCAGTGATGGTGTGGTTATGAGGACCACCCTGGTGGCCGGGGAAGACGGAGAAGTTGATGGGGTTCTCGAGGTCGTAGAGGGTCTCCTTGCCGGTCTTGGCATCGACGGAGCGGACACCCTTGCGGAAGAAGATCATGGCACCACGGGGACCACGGAGAGACTTGTGGGTGGTGGTTGTAACAATGTCGGCGTACTTGAAGGGAGTGGGGATGACCTCGGCAGCAATGAGACCGGAGATGTGAGCCATATCGACAACAAGGTAGGCACCGACGGAGTCGGCGATCTTGCGCATGCGCTCGTAGTCAATGAGACGGCAGTAAGCAGAGGTACCAGCAACAAGGACCTTAGGGCGGAAGAGAATGGCGTTCTTCTGGAGTGTATCATAGTCAATGATGCCGGTGTCGAGGTCGACACGGTAAGGCATGGTCTCAAAGTAAGTAGAGATAGCAGAGATCCTTTCGTATGATTAGCATATTGCCACAGGCGTGCCAGGACTGATCTGTTGGCAAACTCACTTCTTCTGGGGGGTCTGGTAACCGTGGCTCAGATGGCCACCATGGGGAAGGTCGAGACCCATGAGACGGCCGTGGACAGGCATGATAGCCTGGTAGACCTGGAGGTTGGCAGGGGATCCAGAAAGGCACTGGACGTTGACACCCCACTTCTCGGAGTCGAGGTGGAAAGCCTCAAGAGCACGCTGCTGGCAGAGACGCTCGATCTGGTCGATGTGCTGGTTGCCACCATAGTAACGAGCACCGGGGTAACCCTCAGAGTACTTGTTGGACATGGGGGAACCAAGGGCATCGAAGACAGCGCGGGAGGTGATGTTCTCGGAGGCGATGAGGATAATGGACTCGCGCTGACGCTTAATCTCATCCTTCTGCAGCGGGCGTAAGTCATTGTCGACTGGAAATGACCAAGACACTCAATTGAGTAGGACATACCATGATGGAGGCGACCTCAGGGTCGGAGTCGAGGAGAGACTTCTCAAGCATCTAGAGGAGTGTGAGTCAATCGATCTTGTATACCCTCAACAATGGAACGAGGGGCAATGGCGGGGGGGGAAGCTCACCTCCTTGTGCGACTCAGAGAGCGCATACTCGGCGTTTGTGGGAGACATTGTTAATGTTATCGGTGAGTGTGGGAAAAGAAACAGGTGTGATGTCTCTCTAAAGATTTATGATTGAGTGAGTGAAGGAGGAGGAAGGGAAGAGAGTTAAAACATGTGGGAGGATCCAGGTAGAAGTAGCTCTCCAGAGAGGTCCCTCTCGTCCAAAGAAAATTTTCCGTTTTGTTTTTTGGCCTACGGGTTCCGAAGACGGCCACCACAGTACAAGTGGTGAGCTAGGGACAGGTTAGCGCATGCGGCAAAAAAAGCTCAACTGTGCCGAGCGTGAGCCTCAGAAGCGATACAGGAGGATGAGCACTGAGTTGGCGGGGTCAATTAGGCGTGGTTTTTGGAGGTGCGGGGTCATTAGCCACTGGCTGCTGGGGTCCAGCTCAAAAGTTAATCCCAGTAGCCCATGTCATACAATGCCATCGGCCCTGCTGGGCTGGTTACCCTGAAGATCGACTCATGGAAGATATGGAATATGTTCCTTTTTTGCCTCTTTGTTTTTCCTACTCATGATTCTTTTATGTTTACGCAGTATGAATTGGATCTCAGATGTATTATGCTAGGCTGCTTAAGTTTCTGTTTGACCTAGTGGCATGTGTATAGTGTGGAATCAAAGAAGTTGACTGTCATGGTACATTGAATGACGGTGGTGAGTGCATGTAGGTCGGTGGCCCATTGACTCAACACTTACCCATCATGCATTGTCGTTCTTGGTACAACCCGAACCACCTCCAGCATCAGTCAATTGAATATCCAACCATCTTCCCTTTCAACACCGAGGCCATGTTAAACACCGAAATACGACAAAACTCCGTATTTGACTTCACGAATTCTCCCGATGTTGTGATGATTCTCACGGCGTGACCTCCCGTAGAATCCGATCACGTTTCTCCGAATCAACACAGCGCGCACCCAGCGTTTAGAGGTACATCGAAGAGTCAATGGCAACAGAGTTATGAGATCTACCGGTTTTCAATAGGCATCTGTCCATTATTGAAGGTTGTTGACCTTTCTCCGCATGTCACGAGCGTATTGTATTTCATTTTCACCGACTTGAAGCGTCAAAAACGGTCGGTGTGGCTCAGTTGGTTAGAGCGTTGGTCTCATATCTGAAATCAGATTGATCTGACGAGAAGTCAGAGTTATCCAAAGGTCGAGAGTTCGAGCCTCTCCACCGACAGGAACCTTTACTATTTTAATATTCAAGATTTTTTTTTTCTAAATAAGTAATTATACTATCTTATATAATATAAGGTCAATATAACTTAAGAAAAAAATTAATCTTATAATAAATATTATATGCCATTGAGGCAGATGAACCTTATATAATTTTAACTTCTGTAATAATGGCCTGCTATAGGGGTCTTACTGTTTAAGCCTTTGTAGAAGAGTTAAAAAGCTCAATGGCCTCGTATAAGGCTGACGGCAAGGATCTCCTTACAGGATGAGATCAGCTACTGCGTTCAAAAAAGGCAGTTGGGGGACGATTGAACTCAAAGCAACTCTTCACGCTGCCCCTGATGTCCAGTTCGAGAGTTCATCGTCCGTAGAACATTGAGGACTGATCGCGAAGGGTAAGGTATCATCTGTTTGCTAATGGCTCTACTGAGCATATACTTGCTGGTAAACTTCTTGGCACTTTAGACTTAGGGGTGAGTTCCATGAAAAGCTCTGACATGCGGTGCACGTGCAACAGGTATTAGTAGAGGCTTCGGAGCAGCCACGGGAAGCTCAAAGCCTCCAGCTTTTCAACACTTATGATAAGACCACGATGCCCCTAGGTTAACATTGCTTCTGGAACTTCGTAGAGACCGGTCAGGAAAGGCAACATAAGATAAGTAATCCGATTACGCACAAAATCCAATCCCGAAGGAATGCCAGACTTTCGAGGACTGGACTCTACCGTATAAGATGAGGAGAAACTCACAATCAGACCAAATACCAGTCTCAGCCCATATACGGGTTGACGGCCATGTTTCACTGCGCCTGTCCCTCCCTCCAGTCTCAGAAAATCGCAACTGTTTGTTCCACAACTGTGAATCATTACACCAAGTCAACATCGCATCACTGTGACTAGGCGATTTTCGCTGCAGGTGAGACAAGCAGACGGTATGCGCTCCTCAGCAGGTGCTGGTGTATGCGCTACGTAGCGAGGCAAGGGAGTTTTGCTTCTGTTTGTGGCTGCTGGAGCCAGCCATTCTTGACTCGAGGGACAGGTAACAATTCATTGTGGCGTGTGATTCTGTGTTGCACTTAGTATTCATTGTCGGAATGTGACTGACATTTGATATCACAGCAGTCGAGAAATGAGACCCTGCTAGTCTTGGATAGGACGAGGATGTGAATAAGGGTTATGAGCTTCAGGGACTGTCTCAAGCGGACACTTAGCAGCGGTTTGGATGCGCTAAGAGTGAAACCTTATCAAATATCATTCTAGAAGAACTAGACTTGGTATGACTAAGGAAGTGGTGTCCTTGTGCTGAGTGTCATATCAGTTTCTTAGCCTCATTATTATTCGACTAGCTAAAGGAGCAACGAATATGCAATGTGCGTCAATTCTACCTGGTGAGGTGTTTGAATCGGTCCAGAGGAACTATTGAATGAACTATTCAGAGCTCATCACGTTCCAAGTCACATGACTCTGTATGCAGACCCTTTCGTTCAGGGATTGAAGAGAGATTAAGTGCTCCCTGACGTTCGCGCTAATAGACATGAGCTGTCGTTGCCGATGGACCCCATAGTGGGCCGGTAGTTGGGAGAAATTGTCTAGTGTGTGTTTGTAAACCTCCTTGAAAAGCCGGTTGAAAAGTAGGTTGAAACTAGGATCGAAAAAAGACTGTGTACTCGGTTAGAGACTTCAAAACTCTTTAAAGCACCGTAGTAATGTATATCGCGACTGATCTTGACGCCAATTAGCGAGTTGAGCTCCTTTGAAACATAGCCCGATGGAGGAAAAGAAGAGGCTGGGACTCTAGCCAGGGGTAGAAAGGCAGAGAGGGCTGCAGTCCAAGAAAAGCTGGCGCGATCTGTAGGTGGAGAGATTTTAGGCAGATCCTGGGTGAAATGATGAATGGTCTCTTGTCCTCTAAAATACGCCCATCCATGTCCTGCAGGGTCTAGGCCCAGGCAGTCCCAGCACCTACGTAGGTGTACGTACTGGTTCTGCTATCCAATGGAACTGGAAACGTTAGGTCGTGACCAGATTGACAGATCTCCATCCCTCCTTTCAACCAGATAGTTCTTGCAGTCGAGACAATGCCATTCAGATCGAATGTCAAGAGATGCCATCAATGTGGGATTTCGAGCTAGTATTCCATAAACCCATAGATTGCTATTGAGAAAATACGTGCCTGTCCTAGATAAGGTACTTTCCATCTTGTCAGCTGCCGGACCGCGAGGTTTATTTCCTGCCGAATACCTATTCCCGGCTGTCGGATCACCTACGGAGGCTCGGCCCGGTGCGACTTGTCACCGTTCAGAGATGATGGATTTTTGAAACCAATTGAGAACAAAGCAGAGCATCAGCCTCATGCCTCAATACAAAACGAAGCGAGAGCCATGAAATTAAACTCTGCCGCGAGTGAGCAAGCCAGAGTAGTAGCGGCTTGCCCTCCTGGTCGCATTATCAACGAATAAGATTGCTGAGATAGCGGATCTTCACAACAGACAACAGAGCGACGAAAAAGCAAGTTCGCATACATGGGCGCTGTAGAGTGGGTGTTGTGCGTCCGGCACAGGCATGAGTGTTTTACAGTGTCAGTCTGGCCTAACTCTGCGTAGGGGCCTGGTAAATTGAGCCATCCTCCTCTATAAGCTATCAGGCCTGCTCGGGGGGGGCTGAGGGCTAGAATCATTGCAGATCACACATATTGCCAATGCTGAATCAGATCACGATGAAAAGCGCTTGGCTGTTCTGTTGTGCACCTTAAGTGTCACGGTGCAACGTTCCGAGAACGGCAGCGGAAGCTGGCTGGTGCGTGATTGAGGCTACATGTAGCCTTGTTTGGAGACTAGTATTGCTGCGATGTTGTGTGATCTCATTCTCGTCGAGGTCCAATTCTCTTCATATGACGATGGTATGTTATCCATCCGTGTAATATGACTTCTTCGCTTTCATGCCTTTCTATGCAAGTACAAGTGATTAACCTTGAATTTTTAGGCAACCTGTTCTTGAAATAAATAAGACCAAATCTTGCGCTGAGACTGGGACACATTTGGTGTTGTACAACGTAAGGTAGCCTCCCAGCACGATATGTGTGTACCTCGCGCGATGTAGCATTGCCTGTAAGTCGTTTCTGGCGACGATGTAGCTTTTTCTTCTTCTTCTTCTTTTTATTTTTTATTTATTTGGGGTACTGTAGGTGGTATGTGGATGCAATCGATTTGTGGTCGCACCGCATTTGCGTGTCCTAGGTTGCATACACACTTTGTGCTCAATGGCATATATGACACCAAGGAGCTGACGGTGATAAACGTGGGTCACATGGGTACTTAAACTGACATGCCTCTGAGGCTTGGATGCAGGATGTGGTGAGTAAATTTCTGGAGAATGCTCCCAACCAAGTGATAGCAATACTCACATTGTTGGCTTAAACAGATGCCACCAGGCTAAGTATAAGACTCAGACAACTCTCAGGCAGCGAAAAGTACCAAACTTGAAACTGAGTTGTGTCGGTATTCTGACAAAACCATGGACCAGCCAGGCGATATTCCTCAATGGTTCAAGGTTCAGGTTAGGTTACCTGGTAGTATAGACACAAGAGAAGTGTTCTGAATGCTCATGGCCAACACGACATGTGCCAGTATTAACATTTTCAAGATCCTGCCAAGGTCTCTTTTTCATGAATGGCCGGAGATGTCTCTAATTATACCACTGAAGCTCTAGTAAGCTCCCACCAGCACTCAACCTGTAGTGCATAATCACCTCCACTTTTGATCTGTGTCAAAAAGTACGTACTTCCTTACTTAAACCACCTTATCTAATAAGGTACCGCCAGGGAAAAAAAACTGCAAGCCCACTATCATCATCCATCTGTCCCATTTTCTCCACTCCACAGCTCCATGTCTCCATTCCCTAAGCCCCGGCCGCCGGTTGATCCCAGAGTCAACGCCCAGACCAAGCTTCACGCCCATGACTAATTCACACGCCCCCTCCTCTTCCCCCGGAGCTGCCCTTCACCCCTTGTCCCACCTTTTCTTGTCATCTCCCGTCCCCATCTGCATCGTCACGCCCAGACAGCCCCAGCTTAAACGAGCCCTGGTGTCCTTCCTGGACCTGGCTCCAAAGGAAGCGAGTCCTCCCATCACTCAATTGCTACCGCGGATACCCATGGCCATCCCATCCCGTGGCCCGTCCTTTTTCATTAACGAGCCTCACCTTTTGTCTCTCGCCTGCTCGGGTACCCGCCAGTGGCATTCATTGATCCGTCCATACAAAATGTGACTCGACGATACTGTATGACACCCCTTGTTCCTTGTTGCTATTGTTTTCCCCTGGATGACGGCTATACGAGATGGAGAAAAAAAGATAGTATTCTCAACGCGAGGTTATTGTAAAAAAAAAAAAAAAAAAAAAAAAAAGAAACGACCGTTTCCCCTCTCGACCAAACCCTAACCAGCCATTCATCGCTATCTAACTTTATCTGTGATTTTTGCCCTGAGGTTTCTTTGGGTGCATCCCCAGACCGCCAACAAGCGCGTTGCCGCCCCCTCCCCAGCAATGGATGGCATCACCTCACCTATGTAATCCAACCAACGGCATCGATCCATTCAGCGGAGAAGGAATGACTCTACCGATGGCTTCCAGCTCTCCTGTCGTCTCTTGCTTTGGGGCTAGTCAGACAACAGACCTTGGCCCAAGCACAAAGCAGAAGAGGACCAAAACCATGGTGCTCCCTTTTTAGCAACGTCTGCCCTGTGTGCACGGCTGAAATTATTATGTATGAACAGCATTAGCCATCTCTTCTTGCTTCTTTGGCCCAAGGGCATACCATGGTGATGATGAGTTCTCTGAGCCTCGTAGGCTCCGCCAGCTGAACCACGAATCATATTGTTTTTCGCTGTCATGGTGCATCGGGTTGGGAGACTTTTTATGCCACATTTGGTAGTGACAGCTTAATTGCTTTAGGCCGTGGATATAATGGTATGAAAACATTTACACCAGCGGCTTTCCCTCCTCTTTTTTTCTTCTTTTTTTCTTTTATAATTTTTTTTTTTTTTTTTTTTTTAAAAAAAAAATCTGAATGCATAACTATTCCATTCGCACGACAGATAGCATTGAGGAAAAGATCATTATTAGATATGTTGTTAATAAATATCAGCAAGCTCATACAGCACTTTGGTGGCTAAGGTATTGTCAAACTTCCACCAGGCCAGGATGACAGGGCCTAATGCGCTAACATGTACCTTTGGTTTGGGCCCGGGAAACCCCTTTTTCCTCCCGCTCGCTCGTTAAGTTGTTTCCCTGGTCCATCTCCCCTTCCCAAACCAAAACAAGATGTCATGTTCCGAAACGGCGCACGACTTGCTTACGAGAAAGATGGCTCCGAAACACGTGGGAGACTTCCGGAACAGTTTAGCGGCGAGTCCGGCAAGCGGTGAAAAGATTGGCCATTCCATTCCATGCGATAACTAATATTCCATTTTCTGTTCTACTTCTTCCGCAAAGCCACCACCGCCTCGATCTGATGGACCACAATTATTATCCAGCCTCCCCTATCATCCACCACGGCTACATCATCGCCTCTCCAACGGGGATTGTGTCGTCGTTGCACGATTTGTTTGCTTGCTCGTCCTCGTTATTTTCTGACCATGGTTCTCGCCAATCTATGTCTGATACATGATGATATCATGTATCTGTTACCCGTCGCTCATCGGCTGTGGCCATTGAGTGTTTTGGGCTCTCGTTTTGGCCAGACGAATGACCCATTGTCCAGGCTACCGCAGCCAGATGGCTACAAACATCCCGAAACTTCTTACGGTCGCTGGAAGAGGCTACTCGTGCAGCTATGCTTGCCCCATCAAGACGTACATAGATCAGCATGCTCGTTGTGTTATAAACCCATCACTCTGCCGTTGTCTCACCTCCATCCCAATCCCTAAGCTGTTAAGTGCTAAGCTCAGTGTCATACCTCACCCTGGCAGAGACGAGACAGGGCACCACCCCAGGACTGTCTGTTTGAGGTACGTATCCGCTGGAACCTCTTGGCATGCATTTCAGATGCGCCACACAAAATGGAAGAGCTGGGACGTGCGTTGCTGGATTTAAATCGGTATCGTTTCGCTTGGCACCCTAGCACCCCCGAGATGAACACCATCAGTATCGATGCATGCGCGACTTTGCTCGTCTGTCTGTTCGCTCAACGGTAGACAGCCTTCTACGCGATTGTATACGCCAGACTGAATAATGGCACTGAGAGTCGCTATGGTGCCTGAAGTGGACTCGTTGAAACGTGGTTTCTGATAGATATGGTGTTCAAGTCTCAGCCCGAATTATTCCATGACGTTTATTCATCCGCCCTCTCTCTGATCAGCGTTCACCAGCACCAGATAAGCAGAGGCGGAATATCAAAGTCAATGAAGGCGGACGTGACATGGGATATGCACGCCCATATGTTTATTGCTAATATCTGTACTAATAATAGGGGATAAAATGGTATGGTGAATGAATAAAGTGTATTGAAGGAAACAACCCACAGCCAAATCATAGCACTAATTACTCCTGCTTGTCGAGTCCTCCTCGTTCTTGCCATGCGTCGTGTCAACTGAAGGTTGAAGCGGAGCCTCTGTAATCCCTTGCGCAAAGCGCCACTGATCCGTAGGTCGCAGAATACAAAGACAGGGACCTGCTCGGTGCTCCATATTTATCTCATGCTTAGTAGCTTTAGGTTACCTTTGAGCGTGCAGCTTGCAGACTTGCAGTTGCAGGACCGGTATCAGGTCCAGTACGTACTTTACTTTAGGTGGTAAGTGCCTGTAAACCGCCGCCACCGGGCAGTAGGCTGTAGGGACGTAGGGGACTAGAGAGTGAAAGCTACCTAACCATGTAGGCTAAACCAGAGTAGGTTGGCGCTGTAGGGAGGGTGTGATTTGCCGGGTACAGCATCGGAAACTGAGGTGAGGTGAAAGGTGTGTGGTGTGTGGATTGTATGTAAGCTAACCTAACCTAACCTAACATAAACGTGAGTGAGCCTCGAGCCTCGAGAGCGCGTGCGTTGAGTTGGATGGAGTCCCAGTAGTGTGAGTGGGTTCATATCCCCCATCCCACTCCACGCCACCGTGCGCTTAAATTGCCCGCTGGTCGTGGGTTAGGTGAGTTTGGGAACGGGTTTGCTCAGGTCCTTTCTCCCCATCCTGTACTCCTCACTTTCTTCTTCTGCAACGCATTCCATGCCCGCGAAAGGCCTCATCCGTCGCGCCTTGGATTGCCCTGTATCTTATCTCTCTCATCATCCCGCTCTCTTCTATTCCCACTTGGGCTGCCATTGACCCTTGATTTCCCTGCGTATTGTTTTCGCAGCGCTTCAGCCTTAGCCGCGGCTCTGCGTCGACATTTTGTTCAATCAACTTCGCCCTTGTTACTCGTCGGGTAGGGGGCCACTATCATCAACCCATCACGAACCCTTGAGCAGGAGCAGCTTTCTGAATCACGACCGCGACTCTCCTCTCTCTCAACCCTCGTGGTATTAATTCGACTTCGCGTCTGTCGCACATCAGCTGTCAAGTCCGACCCCTGCTTTACTATAGCAACTCCATCACCAGTTTCAGTGCCGACCTAATGGCGAACCATCACGCGTCGCCGACCATGATGCAAATGCAACAGCATCAGGGCCAGGTGCCCCCGCCCCCTCCGCCGCCGCCTCAGTTTGCGCCATCACATCAGATCGCGGCCATGAATGAGGCTGTTTGGTTGCAAATAGGTTAGTGGTTGTCGCGTCGCGTTCGCAAGACAAGACGACATAGGCTGACGTATGTATAGGGAGCTATGCGGAGGTTTTGCGCAATCCAGATGAAGCCATGCACGCTTACGAGCGCGCTCTTCAGGCCAACCCCAACTCAACCCAGGCCATGAACGCAATTGGCCTCCTCTACAAGACCCGCGAAGCTTTCGAGAAGGCGCTTGAGTTCTTCCGCGCCATCGTTCAGCTTGAACCCAACAACGGCGAAGCTTGGGGAAACTTGGGTATGTTTGTTGCTATGACGCGACAACACGACGCTGACCAATTACTCAGGGCACTGTTATTTAATGACAGAAAATCTGCAAAAGGCCTACGATGCATACCAACAGGCGTTGGTTAACTTGAGAGACCCTAAGGTGAGTGATTGCACACGAGGCGGAATATTCGCATTGCTCGCAATATGCTGACAAGACAACGCAGGATCCTATGTTGTGGTATGGTATTGGTATACTGTACGATCGATATGGCAGCTACGATTACGCCGAAGAAGCGTTCTCTCAAGTTATGAACATACAGCCTGATTTCGAGAAAGCAAATGAGATCTACTTCCGACTCGGTATAATATACAAACAACAGAACAAGTGGGTTCAGAGTCTTGAGGTACGTTCTGGTCTTGTGCCCACTTTTGATGCGCGTAGCTAACCTTTGCAGTGTTTCAAATACATTGTCAATTCTCCTCCCGGTCCCTTGACCCAGGAAGACATTTGGTTCCAGATTGGTCATGTCCATGAGCAGCAGAAGGATGTAAGTGTCTTGTCATAGCAGCAAACATAGCGACATGCCTAATTTGATACAGTTCGATAGCGCCAAGGCCGCCTACCAACGTGTCCTGGACCATTCACCCAACCATGCTAAGGTTCTTCAGCAGCTTGGTTGGCTGCATCACCAGCAGAGCAACACGTATGAGAGCCAAGATAGAGCCATCCAATATTTAGAGAAGTCGGTCGGCGCAGGTACGTTCTGAACGCAAAACAATTTAATACCTATTCTAACATGCGAGTAGACAATCAGGATGCCCAGAGTTGGTATCTCTTGGGCCGATGCTATATGTCGCAGCAGAAGTACCCAAAGGCTTATGAGGCTTACCAACAAGCTGTTTATAGAGATGGAAAGAACCCAACTTTCTGGTGCTCCATCGGTGTGCTTTACTATCAAATCAACCAGTACAGAGACGCACTTGACGCTTATTCTCGCGCTATCAGGCTGAATCCTTATATTTCAGAAGTTTGGTATGATCTGGGAACTTTGGTATGTTGTATCGGTCAACCCTTTTCTCCTTGGTCGTATATTGACAACTTCATAGTACGAAAGCTGCAACAACCAAATTACGGATGCTCTAGATGCTTACCAGCGTGCTGCTGAGCTTGACCCCAACAACCCCCATATCAAGGCGAGACTTCAGCTCCTTCGCTCTGGTGGTACCAATGGGGGACCTCCCCCTGCTCCTCAGCCTGCAGATGTTCACCCGCAAGCTTACCAGGCGGCTGGCCCTGTTGGACCACAATGGGGAGGATCAACTCAACAGCCGCCTGCTGCCGGTCCTCCACCACCCCCTCAAGGTCCAGGAGAGAACTGGGCGGGCAGACTGTCTAACATCAACCCTCCACCACAACCCCCCAATCCCTATGAAGCCCGAGGCGAGCCTTTCCGTGGAGGACCTGCGCCACCTCTGCGACAACCTAGCCCTCAGCAAGAGCAGTTGCGCCAGCCCTATAACGATCCCAACCGAGGCGGCCCTCGCCGTGGTCAAACACCCCCTCCTCCCGGCCACCAATACTCTCAACCACCGCACGCTCCTCCACAATCCCAGCCTTCTGCTCCTGCTTCTGAGCGACGAGTCGCAAATCCTAATTGGGGTGGAGCAACACCGTCAGCATCAGCACCCCCACCCAGCAACATTAACGGCCCCAACGGTCCTAACGGCATGGCTCCCTTTCGACCTACTAACAGCCCTCGACCTGATGGCCGCCCTGTTCATGACAACCGCATGCCTTCACCAAAATCCGCATACCCTCAGCACCAGGCCC
Organism: Fusarium oxysporum f. sp. lycopersici 4287; assembly: GCF_000149955.1. NCBI lineage: Eukaryota > Fungi > Ascomycota > Sordariomycetes > Hypocreales > Nectriaceae > Fusarium > Fusarium oxysporum. Next base: position 1,901,472 of record NC_030989.1, on the reverse strand, counting down.
CTCCTCTGTATCCTCAACATCCTGAGATGGCTGCTCAGGGAACTGAGAATGGACCATCTGGACCATCTGGACCGCCAGGACCTCCTCCTCCACCTGCGGTGGCGGAGGCTGCCATGCAGAGAATGGATGAGCGACCACCTTCAGTCGGCCCCAAGCGCATGCGAGAGTGGGAAGAAGAATCTGCTGCCAAAAAGCAAGCCAGTGAGGAAAACCGAGTTCGACTCGATGACATGCGTCATCGAAGACCGTCTACTCCTCCTCGTGATAACTATCGTCGTAACTCTTCCGAAATTCGACGGGCTGAGGATACTCGTCGACCTGATGAACCGCGCCGCGAGGAACCTCGCAGACCCGAATCAGCCCCTCGCCATGCCACTGAGAGCTATCATCCCTCAGAAGCAGCCCACCACCCCCCGAGCCACGCCTCTGGTCCAAGCCACTTACCACCAATGCAGCAGCCACCTACTCCGATGTCTGGCGTTGTTCACGAGAAGCCACCAGTATCTGCTACACCCAAAGAAGATCGTCCCCCAAGTCTGGAACATGCTCCGCCTCCTCCTCGCGCAGCGCCCCCTGCCGAGCCTGAAAGGGCAGCAAGAAAGATGGACGTTGATGAGGACTACGATGACAGTGGGGAAGACGAGAAGAAAGCGACTATTGTCACAAATGGCTCTGGTCCCGGCTCGGCAGCTGGAGATGCCAAGACATCCACTCCCGCGAATGCTGGTGTAAACGGAGTTTCTGGTACCGTCACAAAAGTTGAATGAATGATAATTTGACAGCTGCTTGTTATTTATGAGTTGAAGACATCTCTTATCTGTGCCGATTAGTCTGCCTTTTTGTATACCACTATTATCTGGGGCGTGGTTTCTTTTGTTTGGACGGGGAGGCTCAAGACAGAAATTCAAAACCGGGGGTTATGGTCCTTCTTGGCTACGATTTCACCGGCGAACAAGATTATTATGCACATTAATTTCCTTACTCTGATCAATAAAACTCAGTTGTATCTACGGTACTTAACAAACCGTGTTCATTCAGTGACGACGTTAGGCTGCGGACATTTCACGCTACCCCTACATGGACACGCTAGACCACTTTCAGAAATGATTTTGTAACGAGCGAGGTCACGTGGGGGGCTGGAGGGCTCCTTCTCGGTGTTGGAATTTAGCCCTCAAAAAATGCTCACTTCTTTCGGTGTCGGCTCGGTGAAGGATGAAGGTGGGGTTCTGGCGGTGCACGGGCCACCCCACGAATTTCGAGCAGTTCGCTTAAAATTTCGCCCACATTTTATTTCTTTATCTCTTCTTTTCTCAGGCTTTGACAACTCAGGTTCATACTAACCCCCTCAAACCACACAGCCCGCCCAAGATGAGTGTGAGTTAAGATCTCGACGACCAAAGCAATTGCTTCAGCTTGAGAAAACTGACAATATGTGCAGCACCGAAAGTATGAGGCTCCCCGCCACGGCTCCCTGGCTTATCTGCCCAGGAAGCGCGCTGCTCGTCACCGTGGAAAGGTCAAGTCGTGAGTATTTTCTGCTGCACCAACAAGAAGAAAAATCTTTTGGGGATCTCTCCCAGCAGAGGAAGACATTGGCTAATGCATTGGGACAAATAGCTTCCCTAAGGATGACCCCAAGAAGCCTGTCCACCTGACAGCCGCTATGGGTTACAAGGCTGGTATGACCACCATCGTTCGTGACCTCGACCGACCTGGCGCCAAGGCCAACAAGAAGGAGATTGTTGAGGCGGTTACTATCGTCGATACCCCACCTGTACGAACAATGCAGCCCGCTTGGCTATGTGCCTATGGCTAACATCTTTTAGATGATCGTTGTTGGTCTTGTGGGATACATCGAGACTCCCCGAGGCCTGCGATCCCTCACCACCGTTTGGGCCGAGCATCTGAGCGACGAGCTTAAGCGCCGATTCTACAAGAACTGGTACAAGAGCAAGAAGAAGGCTTTCACCAAGTACGCCAAGAAGCACTCCGAGAACAACGGTGCCTCCATCACCCGCGAGCTCGAGCGCATCAAGAAGTACTGCACCGTCGTCCGTGTCCTCGCCCACACTCAGATCCGAAAGACCCCTCTCAAGCAGAAGAAGGCCCACCTTATGGAGATCCAGGTCAACGGTGGTTCCATCGCCGACAAGGTCTCTTTCGGTCAGGAGCTCTTCGAGAAGCCCGTTGATATCTCCAGCATCTTCGAGCAGGATGAGATGATTGACGTCGTTGCCGTCACCAAGGGTCACGGATTCGAAGGTGTCACCGCCCGTTGGGGCACCAAGAAGCTTCCTCGCAAGACCCATAAGGGTCTCCGAAAGGTTGCTTGTATCGGTGCTTGGCATCCTTCCCACGTCCAGTGGACTGTTGCCCGTGCTGGTCAGAGGGGTTACCATCACCGAACCTCCGTCAACCACAAGATCTACCGCATTGGTAAGGGCGATGCTGACGACAACGCCGCCACTGAGATCGATGTCACCAAGAAGACCATCACTCCGTATGTTACCCAGTCTTGGTATCGGCTGACAATTGCTAACACTTCATAGTCTCGGTGGTTTCGTTCGCTATGGTGAGGTCAACAACGACTTCGTCATGGTCAAGGGTTCCATCCCTGGTACCAAGAAGCGAGTCATGACTCTCCGAAAGACCATGTTCCCCCAGACCTCCCGAAGAGCCCTCGAGAAGGTCAGCCTCAAGTGGATCGACACCTCGTCCGAGTTTGGACACGGTGCTTTCCAGACCCCTGCGGAGAAGAAGCAGTACCAGGGTACCCTCAAGAAGGATCTTGCCTCCGCTTAGAGCGGCTGCTTGTTTTCTTTCTTATCTTGACCAATTCATTGCACCGGTGTCGAGGGTTGGTTCGTTACTACTGTGTACGCCTTGCGTTTGGGCTGGGTTAGGTTACAACTGGCGTGGAACGTAAAAAAAAGTCCAGCCAGAAGAGGGATGGCTTTCAAAAATTCTAACGAGATTCCCAATGTTAATATGACTGTACCCTCGTTCTCCGGTGAATATGTGTTTGACTGGTGTGTGTGTGTCGCCCTCTGTAGCTGTCCAAACGAAACCTTCGTGTAGAGACATGCAGATAGGTACCTACCTTATGTTGTCGTATCACTAAATTTGCTTTTTTACACGCATTCACCTCCTCTCAATCATCCGTCTCGAGCTGCACTGATTCTTCATTGGTCAATTGACTTTTATTTCAAGATCTCAAGATGCCAATCTAGCAGTACATAAAGTGAGGCTAAAGACCCGCAGGCAAGATATCACGATAAGAGTGATATTCATAATAATATAAGGAAGGCATCCTACACTATGCCAAAAAATACACAATAACATTAAGTCTCAGTAGATCACATAGTTGTTGCCTTGACCTTGGTTATAATTTAGACGCGCTTTATTATACTGCTTCATGTCAAGATGTATGTTTCTAGGTTTACGCTTGCATTGTGTGCAAAGTTTATTGTTCCATGGTGAAGCTCCCACTTGTGATTCGCGTATACTCGACCTTGACCTTGCGCAGTGAATACCTACTAGTTGTAGACGGGAATTATTCTTTGTTTGCTCATCAGTCTGATTCATACGCAAACATGGGCAAAAAGAAGAGCAAAAACAATAGCACGGAAGCCGCCTCAAGAGCACCAGCAAATGCGCTCAATACGACCTCGACTATCGTAGCGGACCCCAAACTTGGCTACAGGATCCGAGTTCTTCTCCATGATTTCCTCAACGTTGCCAAAGATTCTCGTTCAGAGAAGCGCCTCAACTCTACAATCGACGAACACTATATCAGTGCTCCATATTTTGATGAGGGACAAGCTGCGATGGTCAAAGCAGCGATTATAGATGTTGACCTTGTCAAGCATGCTGAAGCTGCCGATACTGAAGATATCGATCGACATTTGGTCTCACAACAAGGAATGAGTTTCGAAACCGCAGTTCGAACACTTCTGGGTAGTTTCCTCGACAAACGACGTGCTAGTGGTGATGCTCGACCGTGCGGACCTCATCACTTGGCGCCTTTGTATGCCAAGTTCTTCGGTATTGATTTGGAAGAACTCAAGGAGGATAAGTTCCTAGGTCGTCTGAGGAGGGCCGGCATCTAAATCAAAGTGGTATAAGTGCACTGCACTCTTAATAGAATGACCTAAATACTGACTACCTAGGTACTAGGTATCTACCTTGCCTGGGTACTAGGTAATTTTAGGATCGGACCCAACAGGTCTCTCGACATGTGCTAAGTGATGGTGCTGAACCATGGCTTGTGATTGGTCGATCTACCCCTGCTGTGAATCCCATACCTGACGTCACCCCACTCCCCAAACTTGCATCTGCATGTTGCGTTACAGCTTTCGACTTAACGCCTGAGCTGAGATCTCTCTCCCAATGACACTTCGAACTCCTTTCAGACGCCTTGCCAACCTGAATCTTGGCTCTCTTCTTACTCGAAACCAACCCGTCCTCCCGCGAACAACTACCTCTCGACACAACACAAGACTACTCAGCAACACCAGATCCCTCAACATGTCAAACGACGACGATTACATGGCTTTCCTGAACAAGGCCAACCAAGACACCGGCGCTGGTGCCGCAACTCAAGAAAAGGCTACCTTCAAGACAAAGGACCAGGGCGCTCAAGTCCCCAAACCCATCAGTGACGTGTGCAAGAACGCCGTATACACATCCGACGCAGACGAGCCCTTCCAAGAGGTTTCTCTCAAGTGGGAGGGCAAGAATGGTCTCCCCAGCGAGAGTAAGAAGTACACTCCTACCGATGAAGATGATAAACTGACATGTTGTTAGCCGAATTCGCCAAACTCATCAACCACTCCTCCCCCGACTCGGCAGACATCAGGATCCTTGATCCTCTCAACTGGGACTCTCACGGCAAATACACCGACGTCATCGAGGCTGTTCGAGAAGCCTCGCAGGGTAACGATGTTCGTGTATATCAAGTGTCGAGAGACGCTACGAGGACCGAGTATTGGGTTGTTTCGCACGCTGACGGCAAGCTGATTGGTGCTAAGGCACTCTCTGTTGAGAGCTGAGCGCGTACCGGTGGACATGTAATGATATTTTGAGCGTTTGCTACGAGAAATTTATGAATTAGCGTAACGAGTACGTCTGAATCTGCTGTATTTGTTGACTCGTGTCAGACTTCCCGTGTGTAAAGGCATGGATTGAGCACAACTGATCCAATAGCGTGAGAATTCGGCTTAACACTTTGATACCATGGCGCTTTTGTTGAGATATAGGTCTCAACGGCCTCTAGCATCACATACCTTTTCGTATTTTAACAGCTTCCAAGATTTCTGACCACTTTGGTTGGCTAGTCTATCCATAATGAGATATACAAATTGGCAGTCACCGATACACAAGCCTTTGGGCGCCAGAAGACTCGAGACCATACATCAAGGTGAGAAAATAAACTGGTCAAAGAGCAAACTAAGCTCATCATAAACTACACTAGGATATCCTGGTACTATCTAAGCCTTTTCATCACTTAGGACTCTAGTCTGAAGTTTTCTGCAACCACTGGACAAGGTTAACATATATGACAAACTTGACCTGCTGGTACCACTGCCTTAACCACCACCGCCAGAACCCAGTTGTGGGCAAAGCTAGTGACTGACATATACTTCCGATCCTATTTCTTGGTTGTTACTGCCTACCTTATGTAAAAAGCTATATTGTAATAGTACTTGCTGAGGCTTTCCCACTGATCAAAAACCGAAGCCAGGGGTAGAGATTGTGTCAAATGTCCACGCAGATACGATTGTGCACCATACAGGTGTTACTGGATATACGGCACCATTGATCCAAATTCCCAACAATATCCATAAAAGTATCAACAGTGTAACCTATATGAGCAGACTGAAGTCTTAATAAACCTAAACAACAAGGTTACTTCCAGCCGGAGCAACTCAAGTTTCTACTCAAGATCAAAGGACTTTAATGATATGTTCCACGGCGACCTTGTTAATCAGCTCGATTTGAAGTGCTAGATCATGGTTCTAATTATTGCCAAGATCATTTGTTGTGATAGAAACCACCAATATCTCGATTTGGAGCCACCCTAGAGTGAAGTCCTTGGGTCTCTTGCACTGCATCAACACATTCCGTGACGTGGACCAACATGATAGTGTGTTAGGGCTATATGGCAATGGAAACGCACGAGGTATGGAGCTGAGCTAAGAGATAATATCATGGCAGCCACGGTCGTCAAGACGAAAACTTCGTCGCCGATACCAGATACAAATAACTTCAACAGAGCGGCAAATATTCATTTCATGTTCATTTAATGTATTCATTTCTCATAGATGCCCACTGTCGAGCTCGGTATCTTCATATGCCGATTCCTCCTTAGAATTACAGTGACAGAACTCCCGTTAATCAAATGCCCCAAGACCGCCGGTAATGCAAGAAACCCAATAATGAAACATCCATGTCTTTCCTGGAACCTATTCAATCGGTACGTAGCATATCTGGCGGCACCGGGGAATCCCTCTTTAAACCAGGACTGGAACCAAGTCTACTGAGAGTATTTTCTGGTAGCATGGGTATGACTTGGCTCTCCTCATCTTGGCGCGCGATTGGAGTCTTGATATCCAAGTCCATCTCACCAGTCATGTGCTGAGGCCCTTCTGGTACTGTAAGACAGCTGCTCGTGTCAGACATTTCGACGTCGTTATTCTCTTTCAAGATGCCGTTCAAGCTCTCAAAGTTATCCGTGTTTGGTGTCGGTGCCGTGAGAAAGGTGATGAGGGGTGCCTTAATCGCCGTCACAGGTGTCTTGATTTCTTCAACGTCTTTGGCTTTGGCAGCCTCAGCTCTCAGAGCAGCAATGGACCCTCCAATGTTCTCGTCATCACCGTCATCCTCTTGGCCAATTGTCCATACCCACCGACGCTTCTTCTCCTTTTTCTTGCGCTTTGAGATGCCCTTTGGCCCTGACGGGGAAAGGGGAGTACCTGATGCGGCCAGTCCTGTCATGCGGCGACGCATATCCTCAAAAGGTCCAGGCGTCTGTCCTCCATCTTGGATCTCGTTTGGTGTGAATGCCAAGGCTAGATCGATGGCACTCTGGGGCTGAGGGAGCACGCATGGAGGGGAGTGTGGCGAAGCCTCCTCAACGAGGAGGTCAATGTGAGATTTCGTGTACTTGTTCGTCACAATTTCCTGAGTGAGGGGGTTATTGTAGCACACTCTTCGATTTGCTCTATCTTGAAGCCGCCGTGACTGTCGCCGTGGAGACGGAGGAGGAATGGCCGTGGGTGGGGGAAGAGGCGAGTTGCGTAAAATACTGTGAAGTGATCGAGGATGTGTGTAAGGGGCCTGCAGGGTCAACTCAGCAAGAGTTTGTGGGCGAGCCAGAGCACGCTTCTCGGGTTGTAAGCTATCATTCCTGGCTGGGGCCGCGGATATATCAGCAGGGGAAAAGCTAAAGGCCTTGGTAGTGTTTGAATCTATTGGACCAGCAGACAGAGGAGGCGTGGCCGTCATTGTGCTCGGGTAGTTGATTTCCAGTCCTGGATGTGGTGAAGGAGCTGTGTCGGATGAAGGAGTCTCAGGGTATGAAGCGACATAAGGCGTAACAACTCTGTGTTTCGGGTCCTGTCGTTCCACTGGAGTTGTCAAACTGAAAGCCTGGAAAGTATTGATGGCAGTAATGGGCTCATACTGAGATGGGGTTGCCCTTTCGATTGTGGTAACGTAGACATTGGACAACGTGTTAAAGGCAGTTGGATCCTTTGGGTCCACTGCATAACTTCTCGATGACCTGGTGGCCGGACTACATGCTGTCTTGATCTGAAGTGAAAGTCGGGGCTTCTTGGGCGGAGCTTGAGAAGATGCCATGATGCTAGATGTAGTTGTAGTTGTAGTTGATAGGTAGATCAAGAAGGCTGCTATGCCGGAGTACACAAGAGATGAGCTGCCGGATTGCCTTCGTTGAGTTGCAGGTGACTGTGTCTATCAACCAACAGACAAGCAACCAACGTCCAACAGGCCTAGGCGGAGACGCTGTTACCGAAAGGCCGGAACCGACAGGGATTATAAAAACGTTGCAATGTCAAAAACGCAGAAACAACGCGAACAAACAGCGAGAAACGAGGACATTGCGTCTATATAGGATGATAGACAGTGAGACATGCGTCTCACTGGATCTTGGGTGGGCGGGGAGACATAACCAGGGCTTTCATCTGCTCTTTGACCCAGTCCTGACACCCAAACAAGCGCCACTAGGCATGCATGCAGTGTGATAAGCCTTCCATGACCTAGACGCGGAAATATCGGGGGGTTCAGAAGGATTCAGCCCTGGGAGACTCTGACCTGCCAAAAGCGTAGCAAGTTGACGAGGATGTCATTGGCGGGTGCTGTGGTTGGTTCGCCAGAGCAACTTGGTGGGAAGCGTTAGAGGCGCAAGCGCCGAAGTTGAATGTATGATCCTAGTGAGCTTCAATCATGTCCAATCACGCGGCTAACAAGTCGGCTCTTTCACTCGCGCTGGCGTCTATGCAAGAGGGTTTCCAATATCCCCTCCCTTAGACGACATGGCGCCTTGGCGTGGAGGAGTTAAGAAGAGAATGACTGGTCATTTGCGTTATCGTCATGTTTTTGAGAACTTCTTTTGCATGTATAATCAAAGACGATCCTTCCCAAGTGTCTAAGGAGTTTTCGAAAAGTCGGTATGATCCTTCGACGAGAACAAATACCCAACTGCGGCGGGGTGATGCTCAGCCATGTTCTAAGCCATGATTTTGACAAGCCTTGCCCCTGTTTTCAAAGCTTCGGCCATCTTTGTTGAAATTGCACTTGTTTAGTTAGGGCTGACACAAAAGCGCTGACAGTCTTCAAACAAACAATAACGATGCGATGAGAAGAATGATGATTGACAACAACCAAAGTCCAGAAACGATTAACAAGTGCGGTAAATGCAAGTCTTTCAAAGCCTAGAGTTGACGCCATTAGCTGGGCCAGACAACCTTCTTTTGCAAATCGAGTATATACCTGGGCGGCTACAGCGCAACTGTGGATGGCTGAAACTGCGTAGTAGTGTACGTCCGGACAAGGATCAAAGCGGGGGACTAGAGTCAGACTCGCTTGAGTTGAGAAGGATCGGAAACAGCTGAAGAAGTGGCTGGATCGTACGGACAAGATGCTGATTTCTCCTGCGAGATTGTGACTGTTTATCCAACCGAGCATCGAGTCTACCCGCTCGTCAAAAGCAGGGATGAGGTGTTGGTGTTTGCAGTACTCCTGAGAATGACCGACATAGGTAGCTTCCAGAATGTCACATAATGGGTACCGCATCCGTAATTCTTATAACGTCATCCTTTGGAAATTGATTTCTACCGCTTCATTGGAACGAATGAAGCAGAGGTATTAGCTTATTCGCTGCGGACACGAACATGACGGTATCATGTGTCGGGAGCGAGAGTAGCCTGAAGCAAAATTATAGACATCGCGTCTATTTCTGCACCAGATCAGATTCGAAAAACAAGACCTGTTTTGTTCTTCGGGCGATTAAATCCAAGGTGATTCATTTCATCAAGAAAACCAATCGTTGTTTGCTGATACAGGTAACTTGATGATGCAGGGCGTGGTGTAAGTCACACTCCATAGAAATGGAGGTGCGGACGCATCGACGCCTCAGGCACGGACAGACCCAGCGCCCAGGCATACCTTAGTACCTAGGTAGAAGGCAACACCACTAACTTGCAGGCACACCATGAATGAGCATCCGAACTGATGGTGCGTTCCCAGAATTTCATGCCCAGAATTGATTTCATGTGCAGACTCTTCCATTGCACGCAGTTTCATTATTTGAATTCACAAGATCGCGGATTCAAACCGATTCTTTGAACAAGGCCTGAATATTGAGTTGCATTTCACTCTCGACAACTTCCATCCGTTCGCTCGCACATGAAACTTGAGCCCATGTTCCCAAATCCTTCGCCCATCAGGTTGGCAGCCATAATCAAGGATGGAGCCGCCGAGGAAGAAGAGACCTAAAAGGAATGACGCTCGAATTATCTTGCAATTCGTGCGTTCCAGCCACCAAGCTCCAATCATCACCTTGGTCGTTGCTAACTGGCTGGACTGTATAGGACTACGACTGTTTCTATGCACAGGTCTTTGAAAACAAGGACGCAAAGCTCAAGAAATTGCCATTGGGCGTCAAGCAAAAGAATTGTCTAGCGACCTGCAACTACAACGCTCGGGCTCGCGGTCTCACAAAGCTTATGTCCGTCTCTGAAGCGAAAAGATTGTGCCCAGAGCTTGTCCTCGTCGACGGCGAGGACCTTACGCCATTCCGTGATATGAGCAAGACCCTATTCAACTTCTTTAAAACCTTTTCGTGGAATCACAAAGTTGAACGTCTGGGATTTGATGAGGTGTTCATGGGTATGTTGTCATCTCGCAACCTAAACAAATTATAGCGTTGGCTAAGACCACAATGTTCTCGCAGACGTGACTGATATCATTGAGTACAACCTATCCTGCCTCAACCGAGCATCCTTGGAAGAGTCTTTCTTTTGCCTTTCCAAAAGCAATCCTGAACGAGGATTTCACTGCGATGTGACGAGCATTGCCGGATGTGTTGAAGGCCTAGCCATTTCCACCCCTGACCTAAACAACCCAGCCTATATGCGCCTCATGTTGGGATCACATTTTGCCCAGTTCCTACGACAACAGGTGGAAGAAAAATATGGGTTTACATCCACTTGTGGGATCTCAACTAACAAGATGCTCAGCAAACTCGTCGGCAGCAAGAATAAGCCTAGAAACCAAACAACACTAATGGCTATTACCGAAGACGAGGTGATCGCCTTCGTAGACACCCACAAATTGCGAAGAATTCCCGGGCTAGGGTTTAAAACTGTTCAGGTACTGGGTACTCAGGCTGGTGCTGACATGAGTAAAGGTGTATCCGAGATCCCAGAGTTGAGTGACAATCCTGTGACAGTTGCCGATGTGCGCCTCCACCCTGACATCTCGCCCGGAGCAATAGAAAAGCTACTTACAGGGCCCGGATCAGAGAAAGGGGTAGGTGTACGAATCTGGAGCTTGCTACATGGAGTCGATCCAACTGAGGTTAAGGAAGCCAGCGATGTGCCAACCCAGATTAGTATCGAAGATACCTATAAGGGCTTAGATACTCTGGCACACATAACAGAAGAGCTACACAAGCTATCATGCTCACTCATTCGAAGAATGAGGACAGACCTTCTCGTACCTGACGATGGGGCAGACACTCCAGGGGCACAAAAATGGATTGCCCGACCAAAGACATTGCGATTAGCGCTCAGGACATGGGCGTATCTGCACTCAGCGCAAGGTCAGAATTACAGTCGCGTCTCTCGATCTGGGTCCTTACCGCATTTTATCTTTGATTCCAAAGATGACATAGCTCATATTGCGGAACGGCTTGTTAGTGAAGCTCTGTTACCACTGCTCCGGCGTCTGTCCCCGGAAAAGGGACAGCGATGGAATCTACAGATGCTCAATATCTGCGTGGCAAACATGGTTGTTGGTGCAGCGGATGACAAGACGGGAGCAGGCAGGGACATATCTGTCATGTTTAAACGTCAAGACGAAGTGCTGAAGCCCTTTCAAGTGATGCAAGACAAGCATGTTGCACAGAGTGAGGAAATTACACAAACGGTGCCAGAAGGCGACGGTGAAGACGAAGAAGACAATGACTGGGACATGGGTGACAATGCATTATGTCCTCTTTGTGGTCATTATATTCCTTTGTTCGCTGTGTCGGCGCATCAGAGATATCATGAAATGGAAGGGTCTGAATAGGTATGCAGTGTGCCGTGTGCTTTGACCATGATCTTTCCCAGGCACAAGTATAGTCTGTTCTTTGCTTCTTTGCTTCTTTGCTTCTATGCTTTCCCCACTCGTACTATTAAAGCTTTGAAAGGCGCCAAAAGGAAATAGATGTGATATTCTTACACAAAGTTTCCAGTTGCAGCGCATCGATTTTGCAGCTATCACGCGGCCTGCCTCATGCTCACCGATGGCTCGACCGAAATACGGTAACACAACCCTCTGATTTGTACATCGATTAGCCACGATACACCGGACAGTGAAGCCGAAGGGCTTTGCGTCACACTAGTGGCTCGATTGTTTTGAGATGCTCGATTGAATGACAATGTGGCGGGTATACTTGATCATTATAATATTGACCTGGAGCCAGGTTCAAAACGTCCACTTTTATATATATCCGCACTCTTAGTTCGGCGAATGCTAGGGTCGATCATGTCTCTCACTAAGACATCTTCTTATCGATTAACAGCCCAATAGGTTCTGAACAACCTCCGTCCGGGTTGCGAGTAACACAACGTTGCGGAGTTGCAGCCCCCTTCATACAGAGGTCAAAGTATCTTTTGTTGTGCGGTGATAGTATTGATGAAAAGTTTGTTGGAAAGACTCAGGATAGAATGAATTATTATAATAGAAGATGACAGTAATAATCAAAGTGTAAAAGATGTCGAGTTTCACTGACCTGACCAGAAAGATGCAGCTGCATGAGGCACGTAACGAAGTGAAGCGATCCGGGTCCATACCTTTCTGTCTACCAATGCATACACTTATAGGTACTAGAGAAGCAGGTGCACGCAGTGAGCCGAATGACCCCATACACATCGTACATTGTGACACTGCTGTACCCGCGTTTGCCCCCCCGTCTGAGGGAGTTGGGTACCTAGGCGAGCTTTTTGAGGCAATGGTGGTATATAGATATGGAGTGGTTAATCGAACTGGCACTGGCAGCGGCCGGTAACATTCGGCTGCCAGCTGGCGACACTGTCAAAGCCTCTGGTGAAGCATCATCCTGAAGGTGCACCGCATTCACTCCTGCCTTCCCTGACTTTGTCACCTCGTCGCCTCCCTTCCCGCTTTCCTCTATATTTTACTTCCTTTCATAGGTAACTCCTTCCATTCACTTCTTCCTCGCTGTAACCGCGTTGTAAACATACAAAGCAAGAAATCTACTGCGGAAACCACGCGACTGTATCCGTATCTTCCCTTGCGCTTGGCATGTTGCCTCCTCTTCTTCTTTGTATCTGTCTTCTATTCTCATCCGACCATTCTCTGTTTGTAACTTCGCTTTAGTCGTTACCACCGACTACTTCTGGTGCTGTTGTTCGCTCGGCTTTGCTATACCAACTGCATCGAGCCGGCCACCTGTTTACGACTTCTGTTTGACTGACTATACGCTTTCCATGATTGAGATGCCCAGCGCGAGACACATTTCGGTCTAAGAAGAAACCAAACCCCAGGTATTTGTTGTGTTGGTGTCGTCTGCGCCTTTCACTGATACCACAGCTTGACGCAACTTGATCATTCCTCATCGCTCAAAGCACTCATACTATTACGATCCTTACCTCTACAAAAGAAAAGTTAAGAAGACTGTTTGAGATCGACACCGGGCAGGATCGTCAGAGATCTGTCTTGCCCAAGCAGATCAGTCCTCTAGCTTTCCAGGATTCCAAACACCGAAATCATGGCTCGAGGTGGACGAGGAAGTCCAGTCCCTCGCCGGCCAGTTGACCTGACCGGTATTGTCTCTATTGCTGAGAAAAACGACTTGACCACTCTTATCACCGCCATCACAGAGAAGCTTCACAACGACATCAGCGTCATATTTGATTCTCCTCCTGTCAAATCTACTCTGGGAGACTTGGGCGATATCGGCCATCATCACTGGCTGGCTTTGTCACTCAAGACGAATGGAAAGGAGAATGTGAAACCTCGAGCTCCTTCTATGTGCAAACCTGTAGCAGCGGTGTCACAGAAGAGCGCTAATACAAGCCAGTCTCCAGATAAGGACAACTCGGAGAACATCATGCCTCAGCTGAGGGAGCTTAAGAAAGAGGCTCTTATCTTCTTCCGAAAGTGGCAGTCAATCTTTCTGCAGCGTCTTCGCGATATAAGTGTCATGGAACCAAATGGTTCTCAATCTAACAGTCGTGGCCGTGGACGTGGAACTGCACGAGCTGCACGAGGTGGACGCGTGGCTCGTGGTGGGAGAGGGGGTGGTCGTGGAGATATTGGAGGCATTGAAAGCCTAACACTGGCAACTGGTAGGTTCACACAAGTTCCTTGACGTGTTGTCTTTCTCTGTTGAAGGCATATAAGTGTTTTCAAAGCTAATATTAACCAGGTACTCCCCGCACCCCTTCAAATCACGTTGATCGCGAACTATCTCGCCGTTTCCCCCCTATTCCGACTTCCCTCTGGGCTTTGCCACTCGATAAGCGCAAGCTATTGCTGCACATTTCACTTTTGATTCTTATCTCGCTTCAGGAGTATACTGCATATGCTCGTATGACTCTTCTGAACCTGACCTCATCCCTGAACCTCCCCTTGAAGGTGCTTCATGAGGAAGAGAAGCGCATCGCGGAGGGTTTCAGTCAACTTGCAGTTGACGCAGCCATTGAGCAAGCAACTGAACCGAATCAAGATGAGAATAAGCCTGTCCTAAAATCAAAGGCACGAATTGCTGCTATGACTAGTCCCTTCCGACTTGGAACACAGCTTATTGCTGTAGGTATCGGAACTCCCCATGGTGGGCTCGGACTACGACTTCCAAACGCTGCTGGTCTCCTGGGACCTATGGCAGATAACGGCCCTTCTACTGGCTCCATGCTTGGGATCTATATGGCAAGACCCACTGAGAAAATGATTGAGTCATTCTCCCGAGAGATCCAGGACTTTGGCCTTGTTCCTACCCGCGGAGGTCTTCAAAGGGATTATGTTGATGCAAAAGCTATCCCAGCCAGCTGCCGACGATTACGCTTGGTGATTGCTATGAATGGTTGGGTAGCAGACAAGGACAACCTCATTGGGCCTTGGAAGATTCTTGGAGATAATGGGGAGGTTTATGTTCTGCGATGGGAAATGAACGTACTCACCAACATAGGTACTGCACTTGAGACGGTTGTAAAAAGTTCAGCCTGGGCCGTTGCCAAGAAAGCTATATCTTCGCAAACAAGTACGTTGAAATTTCTTATGATTAGTGAGAAACACTAACATAAAATAGTTTTCAAAAGCCTTATCGAAGCCACCTGGCCAACCGAGCTCATGAAAGTGAGCAAGATCATTGATAACCCCTGGAGCATGGGCATGGTCCGCGCTGAGAAAGCCGGTGCGGTGCTGGCCGACGCTGTAATGCGCAGCAAGATTCAAGGAGACCGTCCTGTATCCCTTATTGGGTTCAGCTTGGCAGCCCGAGCTATCTATGTTTGTCTGATGATTCTTGCTGAGAGGCGTCAGTTCGGCCTCATCGATTCCGTCGTCTTGATGGGCACACCCGCTCCCTCAGAGAGCCGGGTTTGGTTGACCCTCAAGAGTGTTGTGTCTGGTCGGCTAATCAACGTCTTTTCAGAAAGCGACTATCTTTTAGGATTTTTGTATCGTACCTCCAACATTCACTTCGGCGTGGCAGGCCTGCAACGAATCCAGGGAGCAGATGGTGTCGAAAACCACGACGTTAGCAATCTTGTGAACGGACATTTGCGTTATTCCACCCTGGTTGGAAAGATCCTCAAGGATATTCACTGGGAGGACCTGGACCTGAACGCCTAGAAAGCGGAGAAGCTGCGCAGGACCACTTAGAACGAGAAAAGTGTCGGCATCATATTAGTCAGGACTGGACAGGATGAGAGTATCTTTGCTAGTGGAACACCAACAAGATTGCAGAAGCAAGGTTTATATGTAAGATTACACCAAAGTGCACTTTAGATTCACATTCCCATAGGGGCAGGGTGGTCATTAAAGATATTCTTTCTTTGTATGAATCTCATAGCCTCTAACTCCCCCAATTCCAAAGCCTTGACATAGTGCAGCACTCCTGTCCCGCCCCTTATGCTGATGTGTATGCTAACGACAACTACCATGCATATGTACGTCTGTATGCTCTAGTTGAGAAATGGTGAACCCAAGCATCCAGCCATATTGAGCAAATCGGGGATCCAATATTTTGTCTATTATAGACGAGATGCAATGCCCTCTATTCCCTCCTTTCACTCCACCTCCTTCTCATTTGGAAATGTGCGTGCTTATGCAGTAACATCTGACAGTTCCACCCTTGAAGGCCTTGACTTCTCCATGCTCTATTCGTCTAGAACTTCTTGGTACTCGAGTCGTATATCTTTTCTCTTCCCCACCATCACCACCTAGATTATTACAAAACGTGGTATCGTACACAATAGACCCTCCTCATTTTGCTTTTCTGGCTTGTAATTGAACATCTTCTTGCTTGCCCAAGGCGAGGATGATTTGTGTTTTGTAGTCATTGCACAGTTACAGTCATGAGAAGCCTCTCATGTAAGTAATTGGCCCCTCGATATTTCATCCTCACGTCGGAGGGGTTGTGCCAAGCATACTAGGAACTTGCTTTCGAATGAGCCCGCGAGCACCTCGCCCTTCTACACGAGGCATGCCTTGAATAGAACGAGGCTCACGCATTAGAGATCTATCGAGACGTGCAGGCGTTCTCGTCACGACTGTTCGATACTCCCCTGGAAAGTTTCCTTTGGGTAACGGCACTGATGCAGTCCGCCAGATATGATCGGACGTGTCACCGAGCCAAGCAGGGATCTTGCTGTTGGAGCTGCCTCGAGGAGGGGCATAGCCACCATAAGTAGAGGCGCCATGAGATGCACGGATGGTGGAAAGGCGGGAAAGACCCGTCGATAACCCGGAACGGCCTCGGGCCTTCTTAGCCATGATGATCTCGTCAAATACACGAATCGAGGCGTTATTGGCTGGCTGCATCTCTCGGTCGTGGATAAACTCATTGAAGCCTTTTGAGTTCAGAGTTAGTATTAAGACCGTTCAAACGTTAAAGAGGTGTGGCCTAAACTTACACTGTGTTTCCCGCATCATAGTAGCATAGTCGTGCTGATCATGCGGAAGACTTTTGATAAAACCATCCATATCAAAGGCATACAGCTGGCCGTTTGCTTTTTGCTGCTTTGAAGGTCGTCCAAGGTACTTGCGGTACGTATACAAGAGACTTGCAAGGCAGCGAACAAAGGCTGCTCGGATTCGATCAGGATGAAATGCCTCCGGGCAGACAAGCGAAGCATGGCCGAGACATCTGCCGTGGGAGAAGATCTTGCAGCCTGTGCACTTGTAAATGCCATCTCCCTCGGCATGGTCATTGCAAATATTGCAGATCGATGTGTTGTCCTTGGGGATCCAGTTGAAGCAATGACCCTCGACCCAAACTGTTGTCTCTGTGTTTCGGACAGGCTGGATCTGCATACTGGGCATGATAGTTGATGCCGCAAGCGTTGACTGTGCGTAGGTTGAAGGTGCATATCCATTTCCATATCCACCACCACCACTACCACTACCAACAACGGAGTTCTGAGAGTCCACCGAGATAGCTGAAATTGACAGGTTTGCTTGATGACCGTTGAGGAAGGGGAGGTTTGGCTTGTGATATGGCGGGTGCTTATCGACGCCAAAGGACGAGCTGCGTCGCATCTTTTCTTCGCCAAAATGTCCAGAGCGCTTCTCTCGAAGAGTCGCCGCCAAAGCAAAGCCAGAGTCGCTTCGAGAAACTGGCGTGGAGGGCATTGGCGGGAAGTTTATCGAAACAGGGGATACAGACGACTGAGGACTGGTTTTACCAGACTTGCTTGTGCTGGGTCTGTCCGATTTGCCGTTGTCCACCTTGGCCGAAGCGAAAGCATTGAACAGTGGTGGCAGGACCTCATTTGGCGGGTCTGGCTCGCCAAATCCCGATGAGCTCTGGGACACCCATTTGCCTAGGGTGCTCTTGGGCGTCGCGGATCTGAAAAGCGCGGCATTCTCAGTGGAGAAGGCGTCATAGGGGAATGATTCCATGGCATAAGGAGGTGGTCCAGTTGTGACTCCATATCGCAGTTTGTGGGGCGCCGCGACCTGCAGAAGAGACATGAGTTTCCTTCGGGCCTGACGAGGAAGTCGAACGGGTTGTGATGTAGCATCAATAGTATCCTTGTCCAAGTCAACGAGCACATAATCGTCCTCGGGGAGTTCAATTCTATCGTAACGTCGCTCAATGCCGACGATATATGGGCAAGGCGCTTCGAGAGCCGACAGAAGTCGCGCAGGGAGGACGGGAATGAAAATACTTGACCATTTCAGGGGGTATAGCAGGTTTGCTAGTGCATGACAGGCGAGGTGCAACATGCTGGTGTGAGAGGAGAGGAAGATGATTCGGGACTCGGCCATAGCATACTCGAACAGAGCGACAATGTTCTCAAGTGACAAGCAACGGAAGAGGGCATAGAGATCGATGGATCGCGAACCAGGGATCTCATTGTCTGCCTCCTTCCGAGCATAAAGTCGCAATTCGCGCACTCCTAGTTCAACCTGAGTCTTGGATCCTAGGGGATTGAATGCCTCGGTGCATAGGTTTACGACATATCGCTCAAGAGGTTGCCAGCGTCCCACGCTGGGTGAGCTTGGGGGAATTCTTAGGACACCCCCATCTGTCATGGGGGTAACGATAGCCTTAAGCCACTCTTTCCAGAAGGACATATTGGCTGCGTCTCGGCCCAAGATACCATATGCGCGAGGCGTCCAGAGTCCGCTCTCGCCAGCAGTGAGACCCTCGATCTTAGACGCGGCTCCATGTCTCAGGGGCCTAAGCATGTCCGTCATGAGGGTGATCTTTTCTTCCACAGTGCTAATTTCATCTTCGAGCCTCTCACGTGCTGGAGAGCCTGACGGGATTGTAGGGAGTTTTGCAAGGAGTTGTGAAAGATGGGTGCGTTCACCAGCCAAGCGAACTCCCAAGCTAGCTGCCAGCTCTCGCTCTTCTTCAGACATGTGACTTTGGCGCCATTGCTCGCACTTCTTTTCCACTTCCTCTGCCACCTCGGCATTGAGAGCAGTCCAGATGATAATAGTTATGCCGTATAGCTTGGAGTTATCGTCCGAGGTCATAGTAAACCCATGCCATGTAGATCGAGGTCGGTCATCGGACGAAACAATCTGAATGTCGTTGGGAAAAGCAAACATGGGCACATAGTCAGGAAATTTCCCACGTCGAGCAATCTCATCTGTAGCCTCCTGAGGAGGATATCGGTCAAGAAGGACCGGTTCAAAGCGTCGTTTGAGAGGATGCATATCGGGGTCGGTGTTAAGGGGTTCGGGGGGAGGGATTACGGAGTTGTAATTGCTGAGTCGTCTCGTGGTTCGGATCGAGGCTATCATTATAAGTTAGCAAATGTCCCTGTATTCGCCTGACAGTTTGATAAGATCAAACCCCAGAGCATGACGAAAACAAACCTGCGCGACTGGTGCTGATCCTGTTGCTGGGTTGCTTGCGCACACTGTTCATATCCCTAAAGCTCATCTTGCGGCGGATGCTACCCTTAATGCTCCTGAGAGGACTCAGTCTACCGCTGTCGCTTTCCTCTGCCTTGATCCTCTCTGCCCGAGGATTCACCATTGGTGCACGAGCTTGCACTTTTGCGCCCGCACTGAATGACAGGTCCTCGAGAAATACCTCTCTCTCAGCGGCAAATTTGACCAGAGCCTTATCAAAGTCGAAGTCGCCCATCAGCATGGAGCCCTCACCAAGGATGCCGCTGGGGCCGGCATTTTGGCCATTGGTACTGCTGTGGCCATTACCATTACCATTGGTATTGCCAAAATTAGGGGGGTTTATAGCACGAATGGTGGCGCTGCTGCGGTTGCTTTTGGTATTGCCGTCTGTCTCGTCGAGAGTATGTATGGAGAAACGGTCGGTGAGAGATATCCGAGAGAGACGGTTGGCGGAGCCCTGGCGTGAGTGCCGTGCTTTTGCTTTTGGTTGGTCGCCGTTTGTATCTTCATCCTCAGACTCGCCATCCTCGACAATGGTAGACTCGACGGGAACAACAACGGGGGCGGGCTGGGAGTTGGGATCGTGGTAGGACACCGACTCTACGCCGGCGATCCAGAAATAATCGGCGAGAGGGGTCGATGAGTTCTCCATGACATGTCAATCGTAGAGTTTGGGCCACAAACGGGCGAAACAGAAGCGAATGGGGGGTCGTAGGCAAAAGCAATCGAGTCAGTTGCCAGTGTATTCTGCTTGACTTGCTGTGGTTTTGATCTGAAGAGGTGGGCGATCGACGAGACAAAATCAGGTCGGGTTGCTGGGGTTTCACTTAGGTCATGAACGACAGGACCAGTACCAGGGCTTTTTTATCAGGCGAGTACGAAGACAGCGATAACGGTAAGTTCAGCTGTGGGCGACTCACGACCAAGCGAAGACCGTTGCTTTTCGAGGCCGAATCTGGACGAACAATAGGCTCGGAACGTGGTAAGTACAGATGATGCGCTTGAGGAGACGCAGCAATGCTGTATGTGTAGCGATGAGCCAGTCGCCCAGAGCCGCTCCTGGTTGTACGTAACGGGAGCCAAGAGTTAGTTTAAAGTGGATGGACGAGCCAGCTAAAAATCTAACGGAGGGGATGAAGGAGATGCAAGAACTCCAGAAAGCCACCGAGCCCAAATGTTCAAGAAGGAAGTGAAAGAGTAGAAAGGAAAAAGGCCGTGATAAAGAGAGTAGAAGGATGAGATGAGAAAATGGCACAATCCAGGAGAAAGAACGAGGATTCAGTGTCGATCTGTGCTCATACAGCAACTTTTGGGTACCGTATTGGGTTATCTAACGAGGAACGTGGATGAAGTACAGGTACTTGTGAACGTTAGTATCGGATACCTCGTTTTCCAGCCCAAAGACAGCAATGGAGCATAGAACGCTGACCAGACCAGGGGTGTCGATGCAAGCTAAGAACCTGGAGGAGGCTCCTTTTAGTGAGTGACTGACTGACGATGAGCGATTGATGAATTTAGGGTCCAGGTCCCAAATCTTTCTATCCACGAAAAAGTTGGAGAAGAACGTGCTGCAGCTTCCTTTGGTGGGCGCCTGTCCAGGGGTTTCCCGGGATGGCTGTCTAGTTAGGTACGTTAGCTCTCGTAGGGGCTGCCACACAGTCCGTACGCCTAAAGCCGTGGGGTTGCAGTGTCGGGTGGTAGGGGACCTCTTTCTTAGGGGACCGGCCACTGAGAAGTGCGCCTGATATTCAACCGCTGGGAGCGTGACGACTTTCTACCATCCGTCCATTCCACTTAGTTGCTATTATGATACTCACCGCTGGCTTCAATTTGAACTGCAGACAATCACTACAAGGTTTCTACATATATACTCTGTGCAGCATAGTAGCATATCACACAAACCGGGGCTGGGACGACAAGGGTTATTACATACATGGCATTGTATGGATCATGCAGGTGAGTGAGTGAGCAACAAAATTCATCGCTGTTTAACAGACCATGTGCTTCCCTCAAGCTAGCAACGAATATCTATTATCCGACCTCTTATTAAGGCACTTCACGATCGCTCAAGTCAAATAACAAAATCTACCACACGCACTTCTGCTGCAAGGTACCTGACAGCTAGCTGCTGGCTGACTGGCTTTTGGTGTGCTAAGGAAATTGACCGATTCCGCAAGCAAGCAAGCCGTCGATCTTGAGGCGCACGCCGTCGCTTTTTCCAAGCGCTGCTATTCGATGGATGCACCCATCAACGGCTGGCCATCCACGTATCTAGATGCAGCACAATACATTCAGTGCAGGTACGTGGATTATATGCTGTGTTCAATTCGGCTTTCTCTCTTTCTCTTCCGGCAACCCTTCAGCCTCAGGGGTTTCAGGCGAGCGCCAGCGGATCCACGGGCCATAACAGATTTGTTCACTAATGTCTTCCCCCATCCATTGTGCTCTGTTCGAAGCCCGCACCAGGATTCGTCAAGTATGATTCGGATATGGATATGCGCTCTTCACCTCCACCGCTCGTTCAACTCTGTTTGCGGTACAGTGTACCTGTAAAGTCGCGCGTGTGGTATGTTCCACGATCATGCTGCAGGCCAGGAATCGCTAGTTAGTGTCAGGTCTTATCCCCTGACCTCCAGGAGGCAGGCTTCATGGGTGTCCCTCCCGTCCCCATAACAATACCCACTTAGTCGCCGTCTTTGCTCCATCAGCTAAGGATTGGGGTGCCACATTAGCTGGTGAGCCAACATCCCCCAAGTGATGGATGTTGGTTGGAGTGCTTATCGATCATGGGTTCAAGTCTGCCTTCTGGACATACAAAGGAAACAACAGTCCTCAACTTAAAAATAATCTTATCGCAAAGGTAACGGTCCCGACGGGGCGGCCACGCTGCGGTGGCAACACTGCATACGATATGAGGCGTCAACAATCTGTATGTATCTGTAGGCGTGCCTGCGTATGTTTGCGGGATACTGGATCCGTCTGCATCAACATGCTTCACCCAGCTGCATGCTTGATGCAGTGGACAGGTGGAAAACGGCACTCATCACCGATGGCGTCTGATGAGTTGTCCTATTCTGTGATCTCCCCCTTTGTGCCTGATATCAGTCAAACCGAACTTTCAGTGCAGCAACAGCCTGATGTGCTGTCGCTTTGAAATGATGGATGGCCTCTTAAGGGTGCCGTACAGATACCTACGTACATTACACTACCTATGTAGGTATGATCCTGAGCGGCACGAGTAACCCGGCGAAGAGCGTGAGACAAAGTCCTGTGTCGTACAGAACCGGGACACGGTCAGGGATGGTCTTGGTTCGAGTGTGAGTCTGTCTGGGCCGGTGTTCAGTCCCCATTGAAGTGCGAGATCCCCCATTTGTATCGCCCCGGCCAAAGTCAACCACGGGTTGCGTAACGGCTGTACAGGTGTTGGATAAAGTACTTTGTGCCTATTCTCTGGAGCACATCGTGATAAATTAATGAGCAATCGACGGGAGAAGGATGTGAAACCATGAAGCCCAAATAAGTGAGAAAAGAATAAAACCCCGATTGGTGTCTCAGCGTCTTGTCCTTAGTGTTTACCGACCACTGTCCCGTCCTCACCGTTTTCGTGGGGACAATGTGTGGAGGGTGTGTCGGAAACGCTACACATATCAAGATCGTGTTTGGCGGGGACTCAAGACGACTTTGATCTTTCTTTACTTTCCCTTGTTTGTCTGTGTCTGTGTTTGTGATTCATATCATTCAATTTCTGACCCGTCGCCTGACTACCTCTTCCAGATGTCATGAGGGGCATTGCTTTCATGGATTCTTTCATGATGCAGGGCAGGCGTTATAGGGCCACCTACGTCAGTTGTGTCTCCATCCGACTTAATCGGACCTTGACGCTATAATGGGTGGGTGTCGTTCAGAGACGGCGTCTCTGATAGTTAGCGTCTCTCCACAATCTTTACTGCAATGGGAGCTGAAAAACAATGCAAGAAGTAAACGGTACGTTTTTCGACCTGCTCTTGCTTTGATGGTACAACCCAACATAAGGTACGCAGATACTTACCTACTAGACCTAAGGTACCTAGAATACCAAGGCTTGCCCTGACATCGTTCCTCCCGATCAACGGTCGAGTTGTACAAGGGAGGCAGGTGAGACGCTGATGGTTGCCCGTCTCGAATCCCAAAATTGACAAAACCCTGTAGATCTTGTTGATGGAAATGGACGACTCTTGCCATTTACAGAATTTGACGCCGTCCTTGAGACAAGGTCATGATTGGACGAGACTCGAGCCTTGTTGAACGACGTGCTTCCTTATTAATGTTTCCAACTCCTGCTCAATTAAACACGAATCTCTCTTTCAACCCTCCTTTCTTCTTCCTTTTACATGACTATTGCGAGGCTCAAATTCAGTGATACTTCCCAATGACTATTTGATTCTGGGCCTAATAATTGACTTTTGAGGCGTTGCCAAATTTGGCACCCGCGTCAATAGTCTAGGGGCAGTGGCCAAGAAAAGCCTCCTAACATAGGTCAAAGTCAGGGCCAAAGACAAATGCCCCTGACGGATCTCATGGAATACGAAAGCACGAGCCACGTTGTGATGCAGGTACGGAGCATTGACAGTGATAGACGACATCGACACACGAGGAATGCCTCCGTAGTAAACACACTAATACGCGAAGCACACACGCCTTAAACATCTGGCATCCACCCTCCACTCCATCTTTGTTTGTATGTATACATGGGGCCCGCGTTGGCCAATCCAAGAGCCTTATTCAAGTCGCCATCGACGAGACAGGAAATCAAAAAAGAAACAGGATCAATATGAAGAAACTTAGACTGGGGACCTACTCAGCCCTGGAACTTTTCTCCTGACTCGGCAAGTCCTTGAATTAACTTTCAGACACCGTCTAGCCACACTCAGGGAATCTAAACTTGGATATTTGCTACTAAATTCAGAGGACTATATAAATCTAACAGAGCATGAATGTCATCGGGCCAGCTCAAGCTGATCATATTACCATGGCCCAGTCCATTGCTATCTTTAGCAAGTCATGAGCCGAATCTAAAACAAACTCGATCTTCTGACACATGACAACTCACCTTGTCAAATAGTATAGGTAGTCATATTTGACGAATCGAATGATTTTGTATGTCAATTCCCTTCAAGTACCTATCGTCATGTTTCCACGCAAGCCGAGCTAAATTTTCTTGATTAGTGTTCACAGAGTTACAGAACGACTTATGTTCCCTTAAACTATTCGCTCGGGCTTTCAGCTCAACTATGGACCACGACCTGACACCAGGGGGCACCGATTAGGCTCGGAATTGTCAAGCTCGCAGAAAGACGTTGCTTCGTCCTTGTTCATCTCTCGGAGCACTCGTCCTTCATCGGTCTGTATGTTGAGTATCAGGTAAACTGCTGAACAACCAAGCTAGGCCTAAGCGCATGGCCCTCACAATCATACTAATGCCGCCACCCCATCCACCCACAACACTTACACCTCGACGGCGCCGTCTGTTTCAGGTCGCTCTCCACGTTGGACCGTGTGTTACGTACCAGGCCATTGGTCCCCCTCTACGATAGCAAGTGCTACAACGCGGCTATCATCGATCTTAGTGTGATGCGTTGTTTCGATTGCTATTCGCTCATCCCGGTCGATCGCCACGGCCTCCTTATCCTAGTCCCGGGGGGTTCTTTGCTTCTGAAGAGAATCTTTCGAGCTTGAAACAAAGTGGTTCGAGGGAGGAACCGCGGACGTCTCTGATTTGAAATAAAGCCTGAACCTACAGACTATACTCGCGAGTCAACTACTCAGGATTCGTGTATACATACACTCTGCAAAGCAGAACGGACAATTTAGGTATCACTTAGAATACAGCCATTGCCGTTCGGAATTTCGATCTGGTCTCCTCGGTTCGATTTTCCATATTACAAGGATGCAATATGATATCAGCTCATTATTGCTCAATTCTGGATACAAAACATTGTTCGTCAACCCCGTCATGGAACATTTACGCTATATTATTTCGAGTACTGGGGTTGATTCTTCATTACTATCACTAATTGCTCTTTGGAGTGACATACTTTTCAAACCCTGTACCGAGTTGCAATACCCAAATTCTTACAAAAACTGTCACAGCTTCGTCTCATGGAATCATGCAGCTCACACTGAGTTGCCCGACGAGGATGGGCCCTGCTGTGAAGTCGACGGAGGGTTCAAGCATTACATAGCCACATACTGTCTACATCCTGGCCCCCCAGCGACTCCCTTTTCGTGCTCCTGTAATAGCAAGACGCAATCGGCAATTGGACGTGATGAAGCCACCTGCCGTCAATCACTCAAATCAGAAACACTAGCAAGAACAAGAACCAGAATGTCTTGATGATGAACAGTGGCTTTTATCATTGGCTCCCAAGTCTTAGACAAATGCTTGTATGGCATCTGATATGTGAAAGCCTTTAGATAAGGTTTAAGACACGGCTCACAGGCGAGATCGGCTTGAAAGAACTCTGTTCAGCCCTGGGCCCTGGACATCCATAGACTATCGAAATTTGTGGACTGGGGGATAGACAACGAAGATCTTGATCACAAAATGTCGTGTTGAGGCGTCATAGCGTCCTCGCCTTTAGCAACTGAATGCTACGGGTATCATTCATTCGTTGTTTTGAGGGGTTCTCTTCATCGTGCTGCGGCTCGTCTTGTGCCTAACTTCCCAGTAGCCAGATATCCTCTATTTCCCATCTCACCTCTCCATCCAATTCCCAATGATCCAAAGATAATCCTCCCGTCCGGTGTCACCTCCACACCCGACTCGGTGCCGTCCTCCGCGACCACGAAGCAAACCTGCTCCACTTCACCTGGATGCAGCACCGGCTTTTCGCTCCCGCTCGCCTCCCAATTGCAGTCTCGATACCGCAACCCAGGCTCCGTATCTAGTACCACCTTCTCCAGCTGCACCACGTCTTCGCTACAGTTCTCCAGCTGTGCCTCGAGCACCCATCGCCCGCGTTCTTGAGTGTTGTTGAAGTTCAGGGGACCCACCTTGGTGCGCACGATGAGTGAAGCTTTGCAGATAAACTGGTACAGCTTCCGGAAAGTTCTTGTTCGTCCACTTGTCTCTGTCGCCTCGTAGTAGCTCACTGTTACCGCAAGCACGTGGTTACCCTCCTCCTTAAGATCGAACGAGACCACTTTCTGCAAGGTACCTCCAGACTCAAGATCAACTTCGGGTTGGCCATTTGAGGGGCCAAGCTCAAGGCGCTGAACAGCACCCATACCAGGTGTCTTCATCTCTGCTTCGATGCGCACATCGCGAATATTTTTGGCAGCATCTATTGGTAGTTCATTGTTCGCGCAAAGAGTGCAGCTAAAAGTCTCGCCGACATATGCTGAACCAAATGATACTGGAAGGTTGACGGCAGGACTGAGAAGGAAAGGAGATGGGTTCGAGGCAGCTTCGGAATGGTACGCGAGCGAAGCAGGGATCGGGGCTGACTTGATGGATGCGCCTACTGAGGAGGGAGGATCGATCGGGTATTGAGTTACGAGCGACGGACGCGACAGTCTTAAAGTTGACTGTACGTTAGCTAGGTAAAGCTCGGAGCTATCTGGACCTGGACTCATATAGCTAGGTAGCTCACCGAAGCACTTTGAGCGAGATAGAATGGGGCTCCTTGACTGGATCGTGGGAGGGATATCGCTGATGGCTCATCTTGCCATGTTTTCCTCGGGGCAATTACTACACTGTAACACAATCGTGATAATTAGGTGTATTTAGTAGTCGTATGTAGGTGGTATGTCTAGATTTCAAGGTTACATGCGATGCGACAAGGACGTTTGTTCTCTTATCGATAAGGGGACCGGGCCCCTCATCAAGCACAACCGGCCATCCAAGGTACTAACCTAACTTAGTGGGTAAGGTAGGCATGTCAGTACCTTACATCATGCCGAACCACATGCGAGTTCTTAGAGTTCATCAGCTTCAAAAGTAAAAACTTGCGAATATAAGAACTAATGAATAATTCTTACGCTGCATATTAGTATCTACAACTTTTACAAGCTAGAACCATTAGAAACGCCATGTCCCTGGTCTGTCAGATAGTAAATATACTTAGGAAACGTCACCTTCTTCACTGCGAGTGTAATGTACTTCGACCTGCAATATGTCATTCCTAAAAACCAACTTTGCGACCTACTGGAAAGCAATACTGCTATTTCTTAATCGCATCCATACAAAGATGGTTCGATGTAGATTCCTACTCAAATAGCTCGTAATCGCATGCGAGACCTGAATCAACACTCTTTCTTTCTGCAATGCAAACTGGAGCGTTCACGTACAGAGCCATGGAATCCCATATCCAGCGGCATGCTTTTCTGTGAAAATCTGTAATTCTGTGGCTCCCCTTTGCTGATGGGTAATCCAATCAAAAATCAAAGTCCTGGTGGAGGAGGAACCTGCGGAATATTAGCATATACCCAAGGGGAAGATATCTTGTAAAATGAGAGCTAACTATCTCGCCATCTATGTCACATACCGAACCGTAGCTCCCGCCTGTTCCGGGAGGGGACCCAGAAGGGGGAGGCGGGGGAGGTGCCGAGCTGGGCGGCGGCGGAGGAGGAGGAGCGGCTTCACTTGGGGGCGGAGGAGGAGGTGAAGCTGACTGCCCAGGGGTGGCTCCAGGAGCGCCGGGAGCCTGTGCTTGAGCCTGAGCTCCATAGTATTGCTGGTACATAGCAACATAGCTGTAGTAAATCGTCAGCATCACGAAGCAGGCATCTCGAGCGGCCAGTTCTACTTACTTAGCATAACCACCATAGGCTGCGTAAGGGTCTGCGCCACCGTAGTACTGGGCGTACTGGGCGGCATAGTCAGCAGCATTCGTCGGACTGTTCACGCCAGCAGGGGCTGGACTGTTTGAAGCACCACCCGGGTTAGACCCGTATCCACCATAGCCAGAACCGCCATATGAACCATGAGAAGCTCCGTGTGAGCCACCATGGGAATGGTTACGGTCACCGCCACCATTGTAACGATCGCCCCCATAGCGGTCCCCTCCATAGCGGTCGCCGCCGTAGCGCGGTGGACGACTCTTAAACTCTTCGTACTGTTCCTTGACATTGGCGATTAGGTCCTCGCAAAGCTCCTTTGCTTTCGCAACCATATTGGGGTCAGGACCGCTGCGTTTATGTTAGTCATGAATGTCCCAAAGCAACAAGCACGTCAACTCACGTCACATGGAGGAACATGTCTTCATCGCTCTCCTGGTTAGTGGCTGCCTCGAGATACCCAGAACCTCGTCCCTTAATCTGCACACGGCAAGTTGTCTCTTGCTGGATATGCTTTACGTAGGCACCTCCATGTCCAACGACCTGAGCACGCAAATTGAACCCATGTACGGGCTCTAGGCTGATAGGGATCTTCTCTTCGGGCCATTTACGCTACACAAAGATTGTCAGCATCCTTGTTCCACACGTAAATCGCGAGAACCTTACTCGACCAAACTCGTCACGTTCAACCTGCTCCTGGTCTCGACGGCGGAAACGCCTTTCATCGACAAGCTGAGGGAGTTCCTGTTGAATAAGTTCGTTGATCTTGGCGACAGCAGCCTCCAAGCCAGACTTGCTCGTGCTCGTGATGTGAAGGTACAACGGAGGATTCTATAAGGGATTAGAGTAAGACCCAACCAAGACTAAAAGATGTTCTTACCGCGGCGGTTGCCATACTCTTGTTGGGATAGTAGCTGCCACGGGTGGTTATATCTTGCTAAGTCAATATTATATCCTACAAAAAACATGAAGGAATTGCGTACCAGCGCCGGTTTCGTCTTTGATCTAATCAAGTGGGAGTCAGCAGGAGCAACGAAGGGGATATTGAAGCGAGCTATCAAGCTGTAAGCATGATATTCTCGATCCAAGTGCAGAGATAAATCCAAAGGAGCGGTTCTGGGAAGATCAGTGGGCTTTAAATCAGGAGTATTTACCATTTTCTGCGTGGACCCCTTGGTAAGGAGGTAGCGATTCCTTAGGTCATTGACTTCGATATCCTGGATATAGTCGCCATCTGCAACATACATCTCGCCATCGAGTGCCGGAGCTGTCTTGTTTGCGCTTTGTGGTGTCGAAGTTGTTCGCGGCGGTGGTGAGTCGGTTTCAGCAGACCTGATGGGAGGCACATCGACGTGCTGGATTCCCTTACGAGCTTGGAGCTGCGCGTTGATGCGAGCCGCAGCGGCAGCTATATATTATGTTAGAGACGTGTGCAGACAAACTTTGTCGCGATGGCTTTGAAAGAAAGAAGAAGAAAGAAAAAGGCATGGGACAGGGTCACAAACCAGCGGCAGCGGCAGCATCAGTTGGAGATTTCCTTGCCTCGGGGGTTGCATCTTTTGCAATGGGGCTACGATCTCTTCCGGGCTCAGAGCGACGCGACGGGGGAGATCGAGAGCGACGGTCAAATCGCGATGTCCTCTTGGGTTCCGGCTCTGTCTGGTCGAAGCGCGAACGCTTCACCGTTCGTCGTTCTGTTTCGTCCATACTCGACGAGTTGCGAATATTGAAACGAAAATTGGGGGATGTAGGTTGGAACTACGCCACGTGGGAGTACAGCTGTTACAGAAAGGTACCGAGTTGTCGATAATGGTCTATATGTACCTATGTATCAATGCAAATCCGGTGTGAAAAATAGCAACCGAAATGCGCCTGTGTTGAAGTGGAGTTGATGTTTGATGGTCTACGGAGCAGCAGCTTGAAGCACGTACCTCTTTCAGCCTTCCGCCACATGTGGCTGGTGAGCTGCCCGAAACCGGCGGTTGCGAATATGGGGGAGAGCTTGGGACAATAGATATAGCAATGGGCAACATGGGGTAAAAGTGCAGGCGAGTGCGGAAGGCAACAGAGAGTATAAGTATTTGATTATGTCATGAGCACTGAACTTAGCTGCCCAGGCTAATTTATTTTGTAACGCTCTGGCTTTTCGATTCCTCTGGTAGAGTTCCTTCTAAGTGATTATCAGGTGCTTCTTCATTGGACAATTAGCTTGGTAGTGTGGCTTGGCTGAGCCCTGCATGGTCTACAAGGAACCTGGGGAATGTCATGGGCATGAACTGGGGTCAATTACTGTATTGTATCGAGTTATTCGCCTGCCTATAGAACAATCCAACCCCTGTAGTCACTTTCCGACTCAATGATTCATTCATATGGCATGAGCCATTGCCAGTGGTATGTAAGCTCGACAATAACCCTATCTCCATAGCTCCTGATAACCTAGACTCGGAGCTTACAGCGGACCCCTGCTGAGCTGATCCTTGCCCCCGCGCAAACACCTGCCCCCGTGTCTCTGTAGCCTCCGGTCACCGGCCTATCGATGGCCCATTGATTTTTTCGGCATTTCCCTCGACCTATCTCTTCCTGACTTTGAGTCACCTTCATCCCATCCTCCGCCCGGACCAATTGCTATTTCTACCGTGTTGAGACCCTTCTTGTTCTGAACAGAGAACTGTTCCTGTTCTCCTGTCTCCACAAGATGGCTTCTCTACGGCCCTTGACTTCGTCCCTCCGCTGGGTCGCCTCCGCGAGAGGCGTCGCCGCTGTGCGATATAGCTCCTCGTCGACCTCCGCCATCGCCTACAAGGCCCTCCGCCGTCGCTCTGCTCCCCTTCCCGTGAGCGACAATCCTCCTGCGTGGTCCGCTCAGGCCGCCGTCTCCAACATTCTTTACGAGACCCCAGTCCCTTCAACCGCTCCCCCCAAGCGCCATATACTCAACTGTCTGGTCCAGAACGAACCTGGTGTTCTGTCCCGTGTTTCCGGAATTTTGGCAGCTCGCGGGTTCAACATTGACTCTCTGGTCGTGTGTAACACTGAGGTT
The DNA here is from genome assembly GCF_000149955.1 of Fusarium oxysporum f. sp. lycopersici 4287. Taxonomy (NCBI): domain Eukaryota; kingdom Fungi; phylum Ascomycota; class Sordariomycetes; order Hypocreales; family Nectriaceae; genus Fusarium; species Fusarium oxysporum. The sequence continues at coordinate 1,870,271 of NC_030989.1, read as the reverse complement.
GACGACCTTTCTCGCATGACCATTGTCCTCACTGGTCAAGATGGCGTTGTTGAGCAGGCTCGCCGACAGCTTGAGGATCTGGTTCCTGTCTGGGCCGTCCTCGACTATACCAACGCAGCTCTTGTCCAGCGCGAGCTTCTCCTTGCCAAGATCAACATCCTTGGTCCCGAGTACTTCGAGGAGCTCCTCCACCACCACCGCGAGATTGCTGCTGGCGAGACTGATGTCGACTACGCGCATGAGGCCATTGAACGTAGCCTCTCCGATACCGCCAAGGACTTCCACCCCAGCAAGTTGGCCGTCAGTCAAGCTCTACGACACAAGCACGAGCATCTTAAGTCGATCACTTACTTCGCCCACCAGTTTGGCGGCAAGGTCCTAGATATCAGCACCAACAGCTGCATTGTTGAAGTGTATGTTACCCACACTCTCCCTCTTGTCTACTCATTCATGCGCAATACTGACATGTGGTTCCAGTTCTGCTAAGCAGTCACGTATCGACTCGTTCCTCAAGCTTGTTGCTCCCTTTGGCATTCTTGAGTCTGCCCGTACAGGTCTGATGGCTCTACCCCGATCTCCTCTGTCTGAAGGTAACCAGGAGTCCCTTGTCATGGAGGCAGACGAGGTTGTCGATGCTAGTCAGCTCCCTCCTGGTTAAATTAGATAGATACCTCAATTAGTGACCCGACCCAATGGCGTTTTCAAGGAAAGGATCTGATTTAATTGATTTAATTCCCAAGACTATTTTTATCGTTCGTGCGCCAATGCTCCACCTCCTGTCAAGTGTGGCTAGTAAATGATATCGTATCCATTCGTATTCCGTCTTCTCACCATACTTTAGAACTTGCCCTTGTTGACGACGAAGCCTTCCAAGGCAGCTGTCGATGTTAGGATCATGCTTCGAAATGAAACAGCGTAAAGACTTACAAACAGCGGCCCAGAGGCGGTTCTCGGCCTCGGGAAATACCAGAGAGCGGGGGCTGTAGAAGACCTCATCGGCAACCTCCTCAGGATGTCGAGGGAGGCAGTGCATGAACTTCCAGTCCGACTTTGCACCTCCTCGCTTTGCAAGGTCGTTCGTAATCTGGAAACCAGCAAAGTCCTTGAGGCGCTTCTGGGTGTCAGCTTCCTGGCCCATGGAAACCCATGTATCAGTCACCAATATATTGGCATCCTTAACGGCCTCCTCAGGCACGTTAGTCTCAAAAAGCTTGCCGGGTGAGGACACGCCGTCAGCAGCGGAACTGATGAGTTGCCTCATGTTGTCAGGAATCTCATATCCTTTGGGGGCGGCAACTGATATGTCAACACCCATCTTGACACAACCAATGGCGAGATCGAACAGAACGTTGTTGGCATCGCCGACCCAGGCGACCTTGAGACCATTGAGGCCCAGGGTAGCTCCCTTGGCGCTTGCTGATGGGAAAGTTTCATGGAGAGTGAGGAAGTCAGCGATCGTCTGCAGAGGATGGAAGTCATCAGACAGAGCGTTGATGACAGGAACACTTGAGTGCTTAGCGAGATTAGCGACATCAGAGTGAGGTCCAACTCGAGCGACCATACAGGAGGTCATTGAAGAAATGACAACCGAAGTGTCGTATAGCGACTCGTTAACCTTGGTAGGCATTAGCATAGATCTTCATCATGTAAGTGCAATACTTACACCAAGCTGAATATCATCCTTCCCGAGGAACATGGGATGGCCACCAAGCATAGTCACAGCAGCTTCAGTGGAAACTCGAGTACGGGTGCTGCGCTTGCTGAACATCATAGCAACAGTCTTACCAGCAAGGCCGGCATTGAGATAGCTGGCGGGAGCTCCACCCTTGACAGCTATTTTTCGAGTGTTGGCGTCACGAACAAGGTTGGCAAACTCATTGGGAGTAAGATCAGCAATTGTCATGAGATGCCTAGGTGTCGCAGCCTGTGAATACGCTCGTTTCTGAAGGCCTGCAGCGGCCCCTCGAGCGATTCGGAAAGCTGAGGTCTTCATTTTGAGCTGTGTGTTGAGTGAGTGAGTCAATGAGTGATTGTATAATTAAAAATGAGCTCTGAAGCCTACAATTGAGTTGAACGTCAGATCGAAGGAAGAAAGTGAGCTTTTCTTTAAGCCAATGGCTTAAGTAGGTCAAGATATGATGAGTCTGTGGTAGGAGGAGTCACCATTGGAGGGCCATGTCCCGGTTGTTTCTTTCTCCAGCCCAAAGAGCATATGCCCCACTTTAATGTGATGTTAAGCCGGTCTCGGGACGCTGACTCTAATAAGGTATCTATAACTTAGACGACGTTATACATGATTGGATCAGATTGCAATTTATATTAATCGTCTATACAAACGCATTGGGTAGTTGGGAACCTATTGTATCGCTGCTGTTTTCAAACTCCACTTACTTGACTGCGAGTGAGTCCTTTGCTAAGGTAGGTTTCTCAGGTCAACCGCCGTTACCGGTAGTTGAATTTTCAATAGCCATGATCCTGTTGGCCGACTGAGCTCGTCAATTTACGCCAAGATCTCGAGATGGAAATAAGTAGGTAATAAGATTGTAGAAAATCTTAATTGGAGTATTTTTATTGCATCGCTGGTTACGACTCAACAGCTTCTCCCCTTTGTAAACCTTCGGTTCGAGCTAAGCTTGGTACTACACTTGAAGCTGTGATAAGCACGAGCGACCATCTCAATACTCACCATCGACACATCTTGCATGCTTGTTCTGTTTTAGGTTCCAAACGTGAGCTGTTTTCTGTTCTGCCCTCAGCAGAGATGATGAGAGCTCTCAGCCGCGTGATATAGGTGCCCAGATCCCCGGTATTGGAAGTAAGCCAACCAACTCGAGGAAATATTATGGTGCCATGAGATAGCTGCTCCCTGAGACAGATAGGTGTCCTCCTTCCAAAGTCTCCCTCAGGCACGCCTAGGCGGCGTTGAAAGGCCTGAAGTGCACATATTCGTGAAGGTGTTTTTGTAAATAGCGCATGGGTGTTAATTTCATTGGGGTATTCTGTTGATATGTCTGCTCCTTTGCTGTCTTTGTTTCAGATTCTGCTGCACAATTCTACTGTACAGGATAGCTGCTGCAATATCGCCTGGTGATATTGTTATTTAGGTATTTATGGGCTAGATATTAAGATATCCCCATGCTGGGAGCACTACTGTCAAAGATAGCTTGGGAATGGATGTCCAATGGATCCTCAAACATGATCTATTAATATGATCAGTTCAATTAAAAAATGACGTCGCGTGCAAGATCATCGGGCCCCAAATTCCAAGACCCCCAAGTTTCAGGGCGAAAGCTGGGGCCTGAGGTGAGGTTCCGTTCCTGGATTAGACATAACCAAGCCAATCACAACACCGCCCGCTACAACCTTATCACTCATAAACCCTGCCCAAAGTGACTTCACCTCGATGACGAATCGTCCGCCATAACGTACCTTCCTAACCGCAACTTGATGATTACTTCATGCTTCTAACATCAACATCATCTCCAACAACCAACAGATCATCAACCTCCCTCCTTAATCTGACAATACATTACTACGGCCTGCCCTAAGTCACTTGCGCCGCATGAGCGCCCCGAATCTCTGTTAGACGGGCTTCCACTTCATCCGATACGACTACAATGCCGGCCGAGGAGAACGAGCCTCTTGCCTCCCCAACGCGCGAGGAAGAGGAGCCTACCGAGACATCGCCGCTTCTCAACAGAAGCGATGACGGGCATCACAGTGATGCTAGTGAACGCGAACAAAATGGTCGAGTCTCGACTGGGCCTCAGTCTCGGGCCGCGTGGAGTCTCTGGTCAATTTGCAACAAGAAGACCAGTACCAAGGCACCTTGGCGATGGCCTTCCATCATCGCCATGGTGCTCCTTGGTATCATTGTAATACTCATCATAATTCTCGGTTTCCTCGTCCCCCCTGCCGTCAAGGAGTACGCTGAGAAAGCTGCTGTTCTTGAACCTACCAATTTATCCATTGAGAACATCACAAGCGATGGCATCCGGGCGCGTATTCGTGCAAACGTCTACCTCGATGGATCACGGGTCGACAACAAAAATTCCCGCCGTATTGGAAAAGCAGTTACTGGAATTATGCGAAAACTCGAGACCAAGGAAACAACTGTCAACGTCTATCTACCCGACTATGCCGATGCGCTTGCCGGCGCTGCGGTTATTCCTCCCCTGGTCGTTGATGTAGTTAACGGACACACCAATGAGCTAGACTTCGTGGCAGATGTCAACCCTGGCGATGCTGAGCATATCCGCAAGATTGCGAATGATTGGTTAGAGGGGAACCTAAAGCGATTGAAAGTAGTGGGCAAAACCAAGGTTCACCTCAAATCGGGAATCGTCCCTCTTGGTGCTCACGATGTGGCGGAATCCATGGTCTTTGAAGGTCAAGCTCTCTACCGCTCCTATGCTGCTCTATTCTTAGGAAAGAAGACACTCTTTTAATGAGAAAAGGCGAATTTATTTCTGTAGTGCTGGACTGACAAATTTGCAGCTAATGAGATCCCATCAATGCCCAACTACAACATAGAGCGCATGGATCTTCACGATCGCCCGGTAGATGGCCACGGACGAAAAGTGATCGAGGCCGACGTATCCTTAAAAGTCCACAACGACTATCCAGTGTCCTTCCGGGTCCCGACTCTTGGGTTTGAAGTTTTGGTGCCCAATTGCGACTCATCACTGCCCTCTATCAGTGTTGCGGATGCTATCACGGAGCCAATTGATGTTGAAGCTAAGGCAGATGTTCAAGCCGATGCCAAAGGCATCATCCGCGACATTCCAGAATCTTTGACGAAAGCGTGCCCTCACTCTGAATCATCCCCTCTCGACCATTTCATGGACCGTTATCTGCATGGCGAGGATGCCAAGGTGTTTGTGAGAGGGAAGAAGACAAACAATACCGATACCCCCGAATGGATCTCAGATATCCTGGAGAGTATTACAGTACCGGTCGATTTTCCAGGGCGATCATTCGATAGTTTGATCCGCAACTTTTCCCTGACGGATGTCGACTTTAAATTACCCGACCCTTTCGCCGATGTCGATGATCCCGAGGGTGAGCCCCGAGTATCTGGTACTGCACAAGTACTCGCAGCTCTTCCACCTGAGCTGAATGTGGATTTGGGGGTGGACAAGCTCCGCTCCAACGCTGATCTGTTTTACAAGAAGCGTAAAATGGGCGAGTTGAACCTGCGCCACTGGCAGAGTGCCAACTTAACAAAGGTCCAGGACAAAGAACACGGCGAAACTCTTCTTAACATTACATCACGACTAGTCGGCGTCCCCTTGACAATCACCGATGGTGATGTGTTCAGCGAGGTCATGCAGAAGCTACTGTTTGGAGGCGGCGATATCACACTCGACATCAAGGCCGAAGTCGACGTAAAGCTGAAAACCGTCCTCGGCATTCTGACGGTGAAGAAGGTTCCCGCAGAGGGCAAGATTCCAGTAAACGGTCCGTCATCGCTGTGGTAATCTCTTGCATCCCCCATGAGGATGAATAATCCTTATTTACACGCTGAAGTATTTTCTTAACACGCCTTGCGACCATGGCAAGAGCCAATACTGACCTATAATTAGGATTCCCTGGAAACGCACTTGGTAAACTCAAGCCTCAAGTCGGCGAGATCGAGGTTATGGAAACTACGGAGACGGGAATTCAGATGAGAGCTCTTATCAACCTCACAAACCCTACACCGTACGCAGCTGTTGTACCTTACCTCAGCGTACACATTCTTCACGACGGGAAACTTCTCGGCGAGGCCATATCAAGAAATGTTACGTTTGATCTCGGCAAGAACACCAACCTCCCTGTTCTTGCGACTTGGGACCCTTTACGATTTGGCGGCGAGAAGGCACAAGCAATTGGCCGCAAGCTACTATCAGACTATGTATCCGGCAAGAATACGACACTGACGGCACGCACACACAAACGGAGTGTCCCGAATGTCCCTATAATCGGCGAGGCTTTGTCGAAGATCAATATCACTCTGCCTACACCGCGAATAACTGTCCCTGGCGAGGACGAGCACGAAGGCGAGAAGCCACACTTTATCGCAGATGCCACCTTTCATCTCTTTTCTTCGACAGCCACTTTTACACTTCTTTCTCCATTACTCTACAACACTTTATACATAGAACACATCAACGCAACTGCTCTTTACAACCACACCGAGCCTGTCGGTCAGATTATACACGATGAACCTTTCCCAGCAACACCTGGACGATCCCAGACCCCACGCTTGCCAGTCATATGGTCTGCCAGCAGCGTGGGCTATGGCAAGCTGAAAGAAGCACTGGGCGGATCGCTCAAGCTTGATGCTATAGCCAACGTGACTGTGAGATTGGGCAGCTGGACTGAGAAAATACAATATACAGGCAAGGGTATCGGGGCAAAGGTCAGCCTATAGGTCTGATCGATTTTGGAAGGTCTTGGCACAGAAATGTTTGGAGTTAGTGGTTCTTATTTTTGGGGGGGAGGGACTTGCTTGGGATACTGGCGCGTATTATTTCTTCTCCCTTATAGACACCTAGGATACACGAAATTGATTTCTTTACATGACATATACTGGGGTCCTGTTTCTAAACTATGCGTTTTTTGAAAGAGTTGAAGTGAACAGCAACTTTTTCCAGCAGTTCAACTTTACTGATTCTACGAACAACTACGTATATGCAGAGCACACAAGGAAGGCAATCACCAAGGTCATTTTCTCATCAAAGGTGATGTTCGTTGAACCTTCACATATTCGCAGACCACTAACAACGAGCATCTTGGTATAAGAAGCTCGTTTGTGCCAGCCCTGACACCAAGAACCATTCAACTAACCATCCTTACATCATCTCCAGCAGGCAGGCTTTGCAGGTAAGTCACAAACAGGTCATCGGCTAATCATTCTAGGTTCTCGATTTCACGAACAATCATGTCTTCTCAACTCCCTCCTGGACTCACATTTACCAAGATAAACAACTCCAGCCACCACGACAGTACGACCCCCTTGCCATTGTTCTCATCCGGCTAGTAAGTCAGATCAGGAATCAACCCTGGCTTTGAAGATGGCGCAGGCTATGGAAGGGGAGGTGGATGAGGCAATGAGAGACATGAAGAGGACCTGGAATGAGATGGCGGCTGAGAACAAAGGCCAGGTTATCGTAAAGAAATGATGATAGGGGCAATGTTTCACTTGAAGCTCATGTTTTGAACTCGTATTTTCCTGGGGACTGAGAGAATCAAGGGGTTATCAAAAAGGGGTCTCCGTGGGAAACAAGTAAAGGGGGGGACAGGAGCCTAGGGCAGAGTTAGTTGAATACAAAACATACCTTGGATCTAAATCTTCACAGGGTGTCAGCCAGAAATGAAATCTCAAATAAGCACATGAGCAAAGGGTAAAAGCACCTTTTCGTTGATCTGAATTGTCCATTGCCGGTATTACTATTCGTAGCCCCCAACTCCATTCTGTGATAAAAAGTCAAGTGAATTATGCAAGTCGTACGCCAGCTTCCCGTCGCTTCTTGAGCTGCTGTTGAGCTGCCAGACTCATACCGGCAGAACTTGCGTCAAACATGCTCTGTGCTTCGCGTCGCTTCTCGTCCTCAATCTTCTTGAGCCGTTTCTCTGTCTTGCCCTTGCCGCTTCCCTTGCCATGGAACTTGTGGCTCATGTACTTGAACGCCTCCTTGTGGTCAAGAGAACGGCCGTGGTCATCGGTGTACTTGATGTCGACGTTGGGTTTGTATCCTGCTGAGAACAGCTCGGCCATGCGTCGAGACTGCTGCTGATCTCGCCAGGTATTTTGTTGACGTGCCCACTCCTCACGCTCACGAACTGACATTCTATCCAGCTTGCCACTTGTACGGTCACGCTCTCGCTGGGCGCGTGCCTGCTCGTCCAGCTCTTCTTCCAAAAGACGCTTCTTGGCGAGGAAGTCTTCTCGGTTTCGCAAGCTGGTATATTCCACGTCTCCACGCGTATCTTCCACGAGACCACGCTCTCTTAACAGCGCGAGAGCCGCACCCATACCTGCACCAACGGCCTTCTCTTCTTCGACGCCCGTCTCATCCAACTCCTCGACAGCTGATGGCTGGGGCTTCTCTTCAACCACTTCTGCATCGTCGCCCATGGGGTGATCGTCATCGGGTTCTGGGGACTTTGATACAGTCTTCGGTCTTCTGGGCTTGCGCTCTTCGTTTTCGCCGGGTTTACTTAGGCCTGCAACAAACTCCGAGACTTCATCGAGAACAAGGCCACCCTCTGGTTGCTCTGCTGGTTCTGGCTCGTTATCTTCCTCCTTAAGCAGCCGGGCGATGTCTTCGGGTCGGGTCTTCTTTCGCTTCTTCAAGGCATTCTTTCTTTGGATCGCGAGTGTTGCTTGAAGGTCGTCGTCATCCACAAAAGTATCATCGACTGCCTTTCTCTTCTTAGTCGTCGTGTCTTTTGAGTCAATGTCCATCGCGTCATCTATGGGTGTTGTTTCAATGGGAAAGAGATCATCATCGTCCGTGGGCTTTTGTCTGGTCCCCTTCTTGCCCTTCTTCTTTTTAGGCTTCTTGACTTTGATCTGTGAGGGGTCTATATAGTCTGAAGAAATAGGGGCATCACCTATAAAAGTTGATTGGTTAGTATGATATTCTTTTCTTTGGGCACGCAAGCAGGACTTACCAATAACGTCGTCCAAGCTCACGTTCTGGCCGTTCTTTGTCTTGTCAACCGGTTTCTCAAGAATATCTGAGAGCTCTGCAATGACGCCACTTGTGTCAAGGGTGAACTTCTTGGATTTCTTGCCCTCGATCTCTTCATCGTAGTGTGATAGAATACCACGCTCACCCTCCTCGTCGTCATCTAGAGGGTTGTAACCTGGTTTCTTCTTCTTATTGTCAAGTCTCTCGGCAAGCTTTTCGGCCTCGCGCATGTTCAGGTTCTCCAGCTCATCGCCTTCTTCCTCGTTCTCATCAATGGTTGTATCCTTGAGGGTGAGAATTTGGTCGTCGCCATCGAGGAAATCCGCTGTGTCGTGTCCAACTTTGATACCAGCAAGATCCTTGGAAGTATACTGGACTGCTGCAGCAGCTTCAGCCTCAGCTGCGGCCAGCTCCTCCTCCAATTTCCTGACTTTGGCGATCTTCTTCTGTCGCTTCTTTTGTCCAATGAGCCAGTCTTTGGCGCTAAGATCGCCACCCTCTTCGACTTCTCCGAAGCCTTTGCCTTCCAGAACTGCATTTCGTTGCGCCTGCTCCCGGGCTTTTCGGATAGCTGCGGCTTTCTCTTCGCGCTTCTTCTTTGCCTTTTCCGCTTCAATCACCTTATTGTAGTTGTCGTAGGCCTGAGCTTGGCGGCTCTCCAGTGTGCTAGGTGCATCGCCATCCGCGTACATTGACTGAGTTTGACTGGTGTTATCTGCTCCTGGGACAGGCAGAGGCTTCATTCCCAGGGAGATACGAATTCTGTTCGTCTCTTCGATCGTTGCGGCGTCCATCTTGGCAGTCGTATCGCGATGGCAACGTCGATATACGTGATGCGACTATGTTAGACGATAAAAAGCTATTTCTTAGTAGGCAGAAAGATAGGCCTGAGGTTGATGAGCACGGATCACTTTGAAACGCGGCAGGTGGAACGAGACGTGGCTAGGTAATTCCGCAGTTGGGCCGGATTATGTAAGCGGATATCCCCGAAGTTTTGTGTATTTAAATCTCTGAGGCGCAACCATAATTTTCTTTTCTCTTCTCTTCAAGCAAACACGGATCTGTGCCTAGCGATCCCCTGCTCTTCGGAGTCAGGGTCGATTGCTTTGCAGCTCGATAACTTATAAGGAGCCATCAACTTGTTATGGTGTCAATCATCCTATCGACAGGTCCAAGAGTAACTGTTGCTTCAGCCGCTTCATTCGCTGTCGAAAGACGGCTTGAGTGTCGGGACTGTTGCATAACGAGACGCTATATTCCACCCCCCTTTTCCGAGACCGTCGGTCGGTGAGGTTGGGGAAAACCATGGCCTACCTACATATCTTTGACTAGAAGAATCTTTTGCAATTCGTGATGTCTGTATAATTCCATATGTCGCGATGCACCTGAGACAGGCCGTCAAACTTTTTAGCGGACCCTGGACTAGGTTGCCGAGCAACAAAAGCGATCCAACGCTTGGCTCTGGTCATTGCTGATCCCCCATGTATCTTGCCTTTGACAGCTAGAGCCTCTTTCTGATGGCTTCGGCTTTGATCCTGAATCTGGGGATCAAGTCCATCTCATGACAAAGTAACAAGCATCATTTCACGATCTGCGGCCCGTCTTCGGAGCATGGCACCAGGATTCGACTAGATCGCATAATGACGGCGGAGTGTCCTGTTGTCGGGCCTGTAACGACGTTTATTGACCAATAACGCAGCCGCAGGGTAGGCATGTTTCCGTAAATGAAGTTGTATCCAAGTGAGATATCATGTCACAACAGTCGATAACCGAGGATAATAAGTATGTACTGCATGCATATATGCATACATAGACATGAAGGTTGTGTTACACTCGGCGCTTTGTTCCAAGCTACTCGGTACTCATTAATCATCCGTCCACTACCGACGCCTCCATCCGGGGAGACCTGTCTAGTCTGGGGGTTGAGAATTTGAGCATCACGAGAGAGTCTGGGGAAGGGGACGGAACGAAGCGAGAGCCCAGAGCTCGGCTCGCATGTGAAGACTGTCTATGAGTGGCCATGGATGTTATTACAGGGGATGATAATCCTCCTACCTATTGGGAGGTAGTCATGCCATGGAGGTTTTCTACCCCACACTATGAATTGGAGACTTGCCAGTGAAATCATACATTATTGATTTGGGGAAATGTCACAAGAGCTCAAGTCAGCTGGTGCATGTGAATCGGTGCATACAACTATCAGAGGATAAGTTTGCAATAAAACTCCATATCATCATTCTCCTCAAGAGGCATCTAAAGTCATCTTGAGCTGACGAGCATGAATGAGTATGACCTCAGCAACTATAACAAGCCGAGGTGATATCGAATGCAAAACAACACCACCTCCTGGAAACTGCAGCAGACTAATTGTAATCAACTCGGCCTCATTCTAATTATTCGGGCCTTTAAACCACATCGCACTATCCCCCAAAGGCCTACGTCCGATGTTCACGAACTCTACAGCTTGCTTCCGCACTTCCATATTCGGCATCTAACAACTAGACCCTTGACAAGGACAATTCTTCTATTACGAAATTCCTGTAATACTCGGCATGCCGGCTCTCTATAAAAGCTTCACGATGGACCTGATAGATGTTGATGATTCAGTCTCATCAGTCTCGATCAACTCTACAGCCTCTCTGATACAGCCTATCATGTACTTTGTGTCTTCTGCCTTTCTTCTCGGCTCATTCGCTCTTCAGAGCGTCTTGGGCCGACCAGCCTTCGATGAGCGGAGTCTCGTACAAGAGAGACAATCTTCGGTCGACTCTTTTATCAAGTCTGAGAGCTCAGTTGCTATTGAGCAACTCCTCTGCAATATCGGCTCTGATGGCTGCAACTCCAAGAACGTGGCCACTGGTATTGTCATCGCTTCACCAGACACCCAGGATCCTGACTGTAAGTCGATGAGATAGACAACCTGGACTAAGAACATTTACTGACACACGCTAGACTTTTACACCTGGACTCGAGATGCCGCTCTAGTCTTCAAGTATGTCGTCGATAGGTTCATCAACCAGTATGATGCTGGCTTGCAGAGGAAGATCCAGGAGTATATCGCCTCCCAAGCCAAGCTCCAGGGTGTTTCCAACCCTTCTGGGTCGCTTTCGGATGGCTCAGGTCTAGGAGAGGCCAAGTTCAACGTCGATATGAGTGCCTTCACTGGCGGTTGGGGTGAGTATTCATGTTTGGGCGCCCCTGAATGAGAATCGTTGACTAAAGGTTGTCAAGGTCGACCCCAGCGAGATGGTCCAGCTCTGCGTGCGACTGCTATGATCACCTACGCCAACTGGCTGATTGCCAACGGCTACACCTCCACAGCCAACGACATTGTGTGGCCTGTTGTTCGCAACGATCTTAACTACGTGGCTCAATATTGGTCAGTGATGCAGCAGCCTTGACTGGAGCCAGTTCTGACCGTCATAGGAACCAAACCGGATTTGACTTATGGGAAGAGGTCAAGGGCAGTTCGTTCTTTACAACTGGCTCCCAATATCGAGGTTAGTTTGCGAGGTGGTTCACCAGTAAGATGATGTACTCACATTTTAAAGCTCTCATTGAAGGTGCCGCTCTGGCCAAGAAGCTCGGCAAGTCAGGAGACAACTACTCCAACATCGCTCCTCAGGCTCTCTGCTTCTTGCAGACTTACTGGATCTCTTCCGGCAAATACGTTGACTCTAACAGTAAGTATCACTCTGGCTGGACTCTTAATGACAATGATCACTGATCCATGTAGTCAATGTCAACGACGGCCGCACTGGCAAGGACGCCAACAGTATCCTGTCATCCATCCACAATTTTGACCCTGCTCTGAGCTGTGATTCCGCCACCTTCCAGCCATGCAGCGACAAGGCCCTCGCCAACCATAAGGCAGTTACCGACTCTTTCCGCTCATGGAACATCAACAAGGGGATCTCTCAAGGCTCAGCTGTCGCCGTTGGACGATACGTTGAAGATGTCTACTACAACGGCAACCCCTGGTACCTCGCTACGCTTGCCGCGGCAGAGCAACTCTACGATGCCATTTACGTCTGGAAGCAGCAGGGATCCATCACTGTGTCGGACGTCTCTCTTTCGTTTTTCAAGGACCTCGTCTCTTCAATCTCTACCGGAACCTACGCCAGCGACTCTGCCACCTTCAAGAGCATCACTGACGCCGTCTCCAAGTATGCTGATGGGTATGTTGCTATCGTTGCAAAGTATGTCGGCACAGATGGCCACCTCGCAGAGCAATTTGACAAGAACGACGGCCATCCTCTTTCTGCTACAGACTTGACTTGGTCATATGCCGCATTCCTTTCAGCTGCTGATCGTCGAGCTGGTGTTATTCCTCCTTCTTGGGCTGGTGGCGTGGCTGCTGTTCCCAACCAATGCGGTACCAATACTGTTGCTGGCTCGTACTCATCGGCCACTGCAACTTCGTTCCCGGCATCGCAAACACCCAAGGGTGGTGTGCCCACTCCAACTGGCACCCAGACTTCCACTTCCACTTCCAGCTCGTCCACTAGCACCAGTTGCCCTATTGCAACTTCTGTGGCTGTCACTTTCGAAGAGGTTGTCACCACCAACTTTGGTGATACCATCAAGATCGTTGGCAACATCGCTGCTCTCGGTAACTGGGACACATCCAAGGCTGTTGCCCTGAGCGCCTCAGACTATACCTCCTCGAACCCTGTGTGGAAGGCTACCATTTCCCTAGCTGCAGGACAGTCTATTCAGTATAAGTACATTAACGTTAAGAAGGACGGCTCTCTCACCTGGGAGAAGGACCCCAACCGCACCTACACTGTTCCCAAGACATGTGCCACAAATGCTACCAAGTCTGACAAGTGGCAGTCTTGAGATGATGCTTTTGTTCTATATGCCTTGAGGGTTATTTCGACACATTGATAGGGAAAGTTGGAAGATGACTCAGATTGTTACTTTGACAGGGCTGGGAGTGAAATCCAATGATTTTGATGATGAAAACGAAGGACACGTGTTTGGAGATAGCAAGTCTGATAATAACACATATACTATTACAGATGTCTATTGAGTTCCGTGGTTTATTTTATTATGCTTTCCTTGTACTGGGTATTAGTGGATCGATCATTGGTTTGAACATGTGATCTCAAGCAAGAATCCCTCGAATCTCTGGCTGAAGCAGATTGGCGCATGACTTTGTATAGCCGACCGTGGAGTGTCATGCTGTGAATGTTAATTTCGTTAATGGTTCACTGAGATAGCATCATTTTACCGAGACAACACCAACTCAGTCTATGACGAGCTTGTTTTGGTGTTCACAACAGTCATGTTAACTCTAAGCCTAACATTAGCCACTGTAACCCCCTTCATGAGGAGACACGAGTACATCTCAAGTCACTACCCATCTCTTCGACCGTAATGTCAATAGCAAAATCCCAAGCACTTGCTGGACTTTGTTGACTGTGATATATCCCAATACCTGCTGTAGCCACTCATGTGCCAATTTCTTTCATTCCATTGGCAGCTCCTTTATGCAAACTCTTCATCCTCTTCCTCCTCGATCTGGTTTTTCACTCGCACCAAGATCGTCGTCTTCCACTTATCCAACTTGCTGATCTGGTCGAACTGATACAGCCTGTCGGTAAACTGCTCCTGGCTCTTGGCCTCGATGGCCTCGCACAGGTCAGTCAAAAGCTGATGCTCTCGCTGTGCACCAAATGAGGGATCCATATCGCGGTACTTCTCCAGGGCGCGCTGAGCAGCGACCAAATCGCCACTGGCCAGATGGCAGATACCTGCCTTGAGCAGGTAGTCCTTGACGCTGTACTTCATGAGGTTGTTGTTGATTGATTGCTCAGCCACTCTCTCGTATTTCTCGATGGCCTTGTAGTAGTCGCCCTCGATAGCAGCCACGTCGGCCACCTTCAGCCATAGTTTATTGGCAAGACTGTCAAGATCCATAAGTAGATGCAAAATACAGTTGCGATTGTGATATTCAACTTACGCTGCCGCATTATCGCCCTCATACCAGGTAGCAGCGAGTTCGTAGCACTCGATAGCGCTCTTGGCATCGCCGAGTTCCACCTCGTACAGCTCGCCGAGATTTTCCTTGTGGGAAGCTGCGCGGCGGAAATTACCCTTGGCGCAGTATCGGTCGACAGCGATGTTCAGGCATCGCGCAGCAGCCTGGGGATCGTCTTTGCGGTAGGCCTTGAAGGCATCCACGAGGGTGTTGGCAGCGTCATCGGGTTCCTTCAACTTGTCGGTTTGAACTTGCGCAGCCTGTTCAAAAGCCTTTCCAGCTTCGAGGTCTAGATGTCGGAAGTGTCAGCTTCGGTTTCACAACGAAACAAAGCGGTAAAGGCGTACTCTGTTGCTGCATCTTGAAGGCATTGGCGGCTTGAGTGAAGAGATCAGCGGCCTCTTGATACTTCTCCTCTCGTCCACCAAAGAAGCTGAAGCCGCCACCGGCACTCTGAAGCTGCTTCTGAGCCTGAAAGTTGCGATGTGTCAGCACAACTGCAAAGCAACAGCCAATGCAAAGCGGGGGAGGGGTTACGAAACCTTTTGGAGAAGAGCTCTTGGGTCTTGAGCCATGGTTGTGATATTCGTGAAAGGGGTATCAAGGAAGAGTTGGGAGGAGAAACAGAAAGAGAGATAAACACCACGTTCTAGGTTATCACGAGTTGGCTTTAAGTTGTATGTAAGTGAAGATGGCGAGTACCCTGACTTGCGGCGCGGACGGCGGCTGAGCTATGACGACGGTCGCTTGAGCCACAGACACCTGGGGTCTTTTTAGTGGGCCCACGTTGTCGCTATTCCTCAGAATTGGGCATAGAAGATCTAGGTTAAGACGGATCAAAGTTACCTTGGATATAGATCCATTACAAGACTCTATTGACAGATCGCCATACGCAGAAAGAAAACCTTGATCGAGAGTCCACAGAAATTAGATCCATATCGACAGATCAGGCCAACTACGTACCATGACAATCTGCACATCCTGCCGTGTTGCCCTTCGGCGCAGCATCACACATTCTACAAGACCTTTGATAACTCGGTTCATAACAACAAACTCACCAACCGCCGCCTCGATCCTCGAGAAACCCACCTGGTCCGTTCGAAGCCTTCTACCATCCTCGCCATCTTCAGCTCCCGCAGAAAAGATCACGCCCTCCCAATTACACCACCTCCTCCGCCTCTCAGCCCTACCGTTGCCAACTACACCCGAAGACGAAGCTGCCATGATCAATACCCTCCAGAGCCAATTGCAGTTCGTCCGCGCCGTGCAGCGTGTGGACACAACCGGGGTTGAACCCCTGCGGGCGATCCGTGACGAGACCACAGAGGCTCGACAAGAGGTGACAATTGGACTTACTGAATTGCAAGAAGCTCTGGATAAGGAGGTTCGTATAGGGCATTATCAAAGGGCGAGGAGGCTTAGAGAGACGATTGAGTCTGAGGCAGAGAAGTGGGATGCCCTCAAGACGGCTGGCAAAACAGCGGGAAGATATTTCGTGGTTGAGAGTGGGAAGAACGATGTGAACGGTGCTGAGTGATTGCGATATACGATTCGCAAGATAGCTACCTTGTATAAGTGCCCCTCAATGAGATACCCTTTTGTACATTAAATCCTCAAATGGAAGATTCTGAACCATACGATTCTGCAATCATGTTCGCTTGAACCTTGCCCAGATATCGCTATGCCACTAGTAGTCTTCACATACACATGCCCCAACCCATAAGTCTCTATGCTCATATCATCATAAGTAACGCTCATTTCGCATTGCCCTTTTTGTTCGACGGTCCAGCGTTCTCGTTGTTCTATGACTTGTTTTCCGACGGTCCATCCTTGGGCTTTGGCTTGGGCACCTTCTCGTACGCATTCGGACTCGGTGCTCTCTTCTCTTTTCCTTTTCCATTTCTCCGCCCACGTCCATGACTGTGTCCGTGTCCATGACCACAGCTCTGGCGCTTCCCGCCCGCTGGTTGTGCCCCATCGCGATCCGAGCCCGAGTCTGAATCTGAGTCGGAGTCGGAGGAAGACTCGTCGCTGGATTCGTCGACGGCTTTCGGCTTATGGTAGATACAACACACTATTGGAATCTGTGTTAAAATATGGGCGTATGTTTGTCTAAGATCATGTTGCTCACCTTTTGAGCTCTTGCGCCCAAGACCTTCATTGTCTACTACGTCCTCTGCCCACTGTACGGATCGCCCATTGGACGCATGAGCGCCTCGAAGTCTCAGGATCTGAGGCGCTTGTTCTCTCGTTTCTGGTGTTTGCGTCGGGGTCTCGGTTTGTGTTTGTGAGGGCGCTGGTGCGCTTCGTTGCTGTTGCCGTTGCGACATGGCCGTGTTGATGTGATGTTCGACGTAGGTATAGCACGAGCGACTATTTGTCTCTTTTGATAGGTTTGTCGGGGAGAAAGAAGTAATCTCTCCCGGAGGATGTGTTGTTGTCTTGTTAATAATGTTGTCACGCGCTTGTTGATGGAATCGTATGGCAAATAAATGATTTGCCTTAGCATCGGCATTGTGCTGTAAAGATACGTACCTCTTTTCACGTCGCAACTTGTCCGATTTATTAACCAATCATTGGATGCAAGCTTCCATTCGCAATTCTCTTATCTGTGTATATGAAAACAAGTTATCCACATCAATGTAAGGAATCTTCTTTCTGAAGGATTATGAAGGAATTGACTTGGTAAAAGGAATACTGCTGTTCTTAAGTGCTAGGGTACAACCTGGACATTGCAACTACACAAGGTGATCTTCCACGCATGTTAAGGGGTCAAGCAAAACAGCCAGGATGATTTCTTACTTTGCTAAGTCTCATAGTTCTCTTGCAGTTCTATATTACACAATACTTAGATACAATCTATACTTGGGGTGATATACAATTGACATGGTAATGTCACCATCATCATCTACTCATTCATCATACAGCCTTAAATCGTACAGAATCCAACCATGACAGAGCTTAGTTGATCGCAACTCTCTTTTCGGCTTTGTCCTTTTTCTTGGCACCCTTCATACTTCTTCGCGGTCGACTCCTCTTGTGTTCTGGCAAGACACGAGGCTTGTTATGTAACCATCCTTGAATAGGTTGACGGGAGCCAATGAATCGCCCCTCAGGACTGAAGACATCGACTGCTGGCCAGCCAGGTTCTATCGCAGGCTCAGGCTCCTTACGCCTCTTCACCGCCGGAGTTCCTGCATCTATTCGCTGAGCCCTCATGGCTGCAAAAGGATCAGACGTATCGAGCTGCTTCGGCTTGACCCTTTCGTCGAATTGGGGTTGTTGGTCTGGAAATACCTTCATAGCAACATCCTGCGCGCGGACTTGAGCAACAAGCTCAACATAACCCACACCCTCGATGAGAATGTCTGTCGATAACACTCGGAAAGGAAGCCTGTCGACGTTTAACCCAATCGCATTCTTCCGTGTAAGAGGGCCAGCTCTTTTTCTGGTGACATCGTGAGACAGCTTAAATGTTCCAGCATGCTTCATCTTGCCTCCAATTCCAGGAAGCATGATACTTGGTACACCGATGGATTCTCGTGTCTGCTCCTGGAAAGCAATAGCCTTCTCAGTCTGAGTGAGGTGCTCCTCCAAGGGTGTAAAGTTGTATGCCAGGAAGACCAAGCCCGGGTTCTTAGGTGTGATGCGGATGAGACCTCCTCCTAGTATGAGGGACTTGCCAGGCGTTATTGAAACCTGTTCAGGCACAATGCGCTTCTTCATGATCATCGATTGACGGCACTCCTCCTTCACAAACAAGTCTAGGTCGCTTCGTGCCAAGCCAGGAAGGTCGATTAATTCGCCTTTTCCGTTTCCAAAAGGTACCCGAATTGGGGATGCTGTTGTGCCAGGGAGCGAGGATACCAGAGGCATGTCGGGATAGTTCTGAGCCGGCTGAGGGGGCGGAAGCAATTCCCCAACATCCACATCTTGCTCTCCAATCTGTTCGGCATATATCGATTCCGCGCTGACGCAATCCCGAGGATATGTTGATACTGATGCCCTCCCAGCCTCCTTGCTTGGCCCCATTCTGCCTTTGGGATAGACAGCCTCAAAGAGCTGACTTTTGCCCACGTTGACCTTTCCAACCATCCACCCCGCACCGCCGCGCTGCCAGATATCTTCTCTAACCTCCGTGCACCACCAAGCGCGTTTTGCGCTAACGCATCGGACATTGCCAAGACGAACCCTGCCTCCAAGTCGGCCGAGAGCATCTCGTAGTACTTCACGAAGGTAGGGCATCATTGAGTCCACAATCTCTTTCGTAGGGCCAAGAAGGTCGCCGCGAGTGATGATAAAACTCAGTTCTGTCTTGCGATCATTTTGGTACTTGCCCGATCGTGATCTTCGATTGCGTGTCCTGATTGGAATGTCGCCGAGGAGAACATTAAGTCGAGGGATGAGCGACATGGGGAAATCGGCAGCATCGATGACATGATATATGTGATTATACTTGTGCGGCGATTCCTCGATGGTTTCGCGCAAGGACTCAACGGTGGGATGGAACATAGCAACCTTGGCTGTGTCGCTCGAGGTGCTGTAATGTTGTAAATTGTGGCATCGATCGCAGACAGGCTGTTTATCTTGGGGCAGTGATTCTTTTTACTTGTTAGCTTCTGTATGGTTCGTAGTAAAAGAGTTGGAGGCGTACTCGGAGCAATATTTCCCTCTTTCTCAGCTCCAGTTACTAAGAGAGAGGGATCTAGGCCAAGAGCTTCCAGCTGGCCTGAGCCCAAGGTTTTGAGAACGTCATCGACAACTCCATCTTCCTGGCTCGTTGTATGCTGACGCTCAAAAGCCTTTGGGTTCAACCACTTTTTAACTCTTTTGCTCTCAGGGTCGAAATAGCCCAGCATTTGCGGATCACTCGTTTGCGTAAAGGCACCGCATCCCGTGCAATTTAATGGTAAGCGTCTCTTAGGAATCTCAAGGCCCAGAGAGGAATTTTCGCTTGTTGTGATTGGTGCATCTTGGATTGTCGCTTCGGTGTGATTAAGTCGTCGAGTATGTATCGGAGTTGGTAAAGGCGTCGCTTTTGGTGTTCTATGAAATCGACTCGAAGCTCCAACGGCCGGACATAAAAATAAAGGAACACTCGACGAAGCAGATGCTTCACCAATACTGAGAGCCCGGTTGATCCATCGAGCTGACAATGCGCGGTGCATTGCGTTGTTTCTATAGTGAAGAAACGAATTCGGGTTGTCGCAACTAAAAATGTTGGACTTGCACAGATTATCCAAAAAATTTCCTAGGAAATCATAGCTTTGTTAGCCTCCACCATAAGTCAAAGTGGCATTGGATGCATATGAACCCCATCGGCCAGTTCGGGTCAACGCTCGGCCCGCAGCCTCCAGCACAGCGTTTCCCTTTGGGCAGGGGTCTATGATTTTCTGGGCCTAGAGCCGTCGACTTTTTGAAGCATTGCGACCACGGAACTGGTTCGATTCTGAAGAAACGCTTGCGTAACCTTTATAGATTAAAGGTTTGCGCAGTTCAAGATGAGGTCTCTCGGTGAGCGTTTCAACAAGCTTCGCGCTGTAAGTCAATTCTCGGGGTTCGCGTTGTAAGGATGTGGCTGACAGTTAATATAGAAGGTAGATATCTCTCCCACAAACGACGATCCGCGATCCATTGCTCACGATTGAATCAGCTCATTTCCTTAAGATGCGGCCCGGGTGCAGCAATCCTCCCCCCAGAGGTGACCAGAATACATATGGACTTTGCAACGAGCTTCAAGAACGGTCATATGGGCGCCAAGTTAGTCCATATATCAAGGTCTCTGGCACATCAACTGATACACCAAAAAACAGAAAGTTCTGGCGTGAGAACCTCCCCCGACTAAAATACCATAATCCCTCAGTTCCTATGATCGTCAATCGTCACAGCCGGAACAACAAGAAGCCTACACTCTCTATCTATCTCCGCAAACCCGACGCTTCAACCCCCGCACCCGCTACCCGTTCCCAGCCCTCCTCATCACGCAATAACATGTCCAAGGCTACACCACCGGACGCTGACGAGAAGATTATTACCGTCGATATGACTGAGAAACACTCCTCTCACATTCTTGAATACGTACTTGCCGAGACCCGTGCTGTCCCCATCAAACCCACCAAGGAGGAGATTCGTGAATTGCAGGAGTTGGACGCCATGGCCAGACAAGCCGAGGTCGACCGAGCACGTATGAGGAGTCTACGTGAGGAGAAGAAACGCGAGGAGGACATGCTGAAGCGAGCCCGGGCTGCTGGCGGTGTTGCTGAGGAAGAGGATTCGTGAAAAGGCTTTGAATGAAAGAGACCATAACGATGCTGTACAATAAATGTGTATTAACGAATGCCACATATCTGGCAAGTGTACAAGTTGGAAATTTAGAAAGTCCCACTACCTTCTGCTTGGACCCCTACGTTGGTCGATGAACGGATTGTTGGGCTGTCGCACACGTACAACGTACATTTCAATGTTGAAGAATTGCGATTCTCCGATAGAATCTCTTATAGACAAACGACTTCAGTTTCTAATTGCACCTTGAGAGGTCCTATATATAGATCTACACTCCCAAAACCCCTTGAACTACCTATCAAAACTCCGTAAATGAAATGAATGCTCATTCGTAATTTCATCAACTGTACCATTTACTTTATCCCAAAGCCCTCACTTTCATGAACAGCAGTCCACAATAACTTCTCTAACCTTTCTTTTGACTTGTATCGTGACAGAGATAGCACGTTGAAGCACGTTCGAGCAATGGGGAACCTGCCTTCATCCTCACCGAGGCAGGATATCTTAATCGGTAGTACAGCTGCACCCATAGCAGGAATTCGATCGCTACCAGTGATGAACAGGAGTAGTTTCCGTTGATCTTGAGATGTCGCCGCCTGAAATGTCTCCCAGAACCAGTCAATAACGGGTTCGGAACCATCTGGCTTTTTAGTTCCCCAGTTATCATACTCAGCAACTCCCCTTAGCGAGTTGATGTCAAGTGCTTCATCAGAGCCTCGTACAAGGAGTTCAATCTCTTCTGGCCTAAAGAGAGACAGAGCATTACCTCCACATACAGTGTAGAAACCTCGTTTGAAGGGTTCGAACTGTCTTGTTACAGACACATCGATTATGTACCGCACGTAAAGGTCCACGTATTCTCGACGGTTGCTGTTTGTGACAGGGATGCGTTCGCCTCCAGGGCAAAGGGGAACCTGCACCTGAGTACCGTATTTATCCATATCAATAACGAAATCGAGACAGAAGGTGTCTTCCACATTGCCTTCATATTCTAGCAACTGCCGTAATCCTCGAGCTAGTCGAGGCCGGTATTCTGCCAGGTCTTCGAGGGTATAACGCATGGGAGGTCTTGGGTGAGCTGATGCCCCTGTACCGTGTGTTGGAGCAGATGCAATAAGTTTTCGAAATGCAAAAGGAGGGAGAGCCACATCCAGAATAGTCGAGTTGTATATAGCAAGTCCCATCACGACTCCGACCAAGAAGAACTGATCGGAGGTTTCAAAAGCGTTCGGGTTGAAATAGCAATACTGAGAATCCTCGTCATAAAGAAAAAGGCCTATCGAGAGTCAGCAGGGCCCCTGTTTCTATTGGGCAATTCGGCTTACCATGGTCGGGATTGAAAACTTCTCTGGCCAGAAGTAAAAACCATTCTTTCCGTAGACCACCAGCATCTACTCCCTCCTCACCACTAAAGGTAATACGAAGACCCTTTTTTATATCCTCGCTCCCACTTCCAATCACCTCGCTGACAGCTTTTAGACTATCATCCACCAGACAATCTCGGCGAACAGTTAATTCGAGGAACTGGTTGATAGCCTTGCGACTCATGATACTATCAAAAAAGGCGTCACGGGCTTTGCTCTGCATCTGGCGCCGAGCATCGTGCTCAAGAATATGGTTCTTGGCCCATATGCTCAAAAGGAATGGGTACTGGCAGAACGTGAACTTGCTCCTACGAGCTTCCCAATTCTCAAAGTCCGCAACTAAGTCAGTGTAGTCGATCATTGAATTGTAAAAGTCGCTCGTTGGTAGGATTTGTCCGTGAGAATGAACAGTAGAGCGACCCTCGGCCGAGCCCGAAGGGGATTCTTCATTTCTCCGGCTGTGTGGCAAGTTATTGGCAGCGAAGAGGAGCGCCAAGACCCGCGAAGAAGCTCTAATCTGCCAATCTTCGGCATACATGATTTTCTTTTCAGGCTCCTTGGCCTTCTTCGACGAGTTTGCGCGGTGTATCTCATCGTAGAGGTAAGCTCCTGAGCGCCCTTCTTGCATTTGCGGTATCAGGCCAGCTGTGATGTCAACTTTCACCTCTTGCTTCTTTCCACTCTGTCGAATCATCCGATATGTTAAGAAACCAGATGCTAACTCTTTGGTACGAATGAAGCGAGAAGGGTGATGTCTTGAAAACCAGGCGATTAACTGGTTATGGCATTCAGCCGACGAGTTTGATACTAAACCCACTATGCGCTTGATGATGCCAGAGTGTTGCCCAGATAAAGGCCCAGATTCAGGGGTGCTGGCTTTTCTCTGCTGTATTGACCTTGGGCCAGAAGGCAAGTTTTTCTCGAATTGTAGAATTCCCCGAAACAATGTTTCATGTTCGTGTAGTAATGGGTTTTCTAAGATGATTAGGAGAAACCTCAAGTCTGCTGGATCCTTCAATGGCCTTCCAGGTCTTCTTAGAAGCATTTCGGTTGCTTTAAGGAGAACTCGCCGAGCATGTTCTTGGCCCTGCAGTAGTTCCCGCTCCATTAATTGCAATTCTCGTTGAGAAGGGGTTAAAAAGCCTTTTCCTTGACACATCTCCTCGTAAATTGCAAACCATCCCTTAGCAGGATTCACGATAGTGGTGTACCATTTGATGAGATCGCCCCAGCTCATTTGCGGTGTCTTCGTGTTGACCGGTGCGCTTGAGAAACTCCGTTCCACACGGTTTGTCGACGGCCGTCGAGGCCGAGAGTCTTCTTGGTTTCCCATCCACCATGTCCCATTCTCGGCAAAGTCACCTAAAAGTAGCAACTTTGGATCGAGGTCGCATGATCCATCTTCAAATTGCGGAGTAAACTGCTCCTCTCGTGGCTCACGAGCAGCATGGTTTCCTGAAGGCTCGCGACGATGCCCTCTCTGTTCACGAGGCTCACTAGGTAGCATAGGCTTGCGACGAGTTGATTCGCTTCTACATCTAATGGGCTGGCGGTGGGTATGCGTTAGGAATGATGAGTTAATACATTCGAATGAGCCAAAGCAGGCTACGATGTAGTCTTCCAAAGCCTTGAATATCCTTTTCGGGTCAACCTCAGATTGATCCAGCAATTTACGTTGCTCTTTTGGCTCTTTTGGCCCGCGTTCTTGCAATATCTTACGTACTGGAGGTCTTTCGGTGTAAGAAGAAGAGAAGGATCGCATTGGCGTAGGGTTCGGTTGGGCGGGACTCGACCGTAGTGTCGGTTCCTCATCGAACGCATAATGAGAAACCTGTATAGTAGGGGACTCGGATGAAGGCGCTGCTTCCTGTCTAAAATCGACCGGCGCAAGGCTTTGGCCAGCAGCCTGCATTCGGCTGCTAAATGACAACTTGCTCTGCGGCGGCGGTTGTGGCGGCGCCTCGGTGGGAGGTTCAGGAATTGAGTGCAACTTCTTAGAAAGGAAGGATTGTATGGATTGTTGAACCAGTCGCTTTGTCTGTTCGATCGAGATATGCGGACCTGCACCTATATGAGTGATTGTCCTCTTCCTTTTGCCTTTGCTCCTACCTCGAGTTGGGACAGACTGGGTGGGATCCTGGCTTGCATCTCTACGCGACTTCGAACCATCATGGTCTGCACTCAGAGGCTCCAAATCATTGACTGTAGTACAGATCGTGCATTTGAACACCTTGAGCTCCCGCGGCCACCGTACTAACGAGCCACATGTCATGCAGTTGCCTGTCGTAAAATCCTTACTTCCTACAGGGCCGTTTCGAGTATGAGAAGGGTTTCGAGCGTGCGTCTTTGGTGCTTGTCGAGGCATTGCCGAGTCATCATCTGCAAAACCCAGGTCAGGCGGTGGTGCGCCGACTGAGTTCTGTCTCTTTTTCTTGCTGCTGAAGAGAGAAGGGAAAGGCTGGCTCATAGAGCGCGTGTGCTGTGGCCGACGAGGTTTGGAAGATTGAGGTCGCGAGGGATGCAAGTCAGACTCGTCGGAGCTGGAATCGGCGTTGGCGTTGGAGAAGGATAACTCGAGGCGATTCCCGTTTGATGTATTTGGCAGATTCGTCGAGTAGAGCGCAGGTAATGTGGTAGGCGTGTGTAAGGCCGTATTGTGAATTCGACTGATGAGGTCACCGTTAGAGTTGTTGTTGGGTTGCGACCCACGACGACTCGACCAGGGAGCCATTTCTAGGGAAGTTACTAAGGATTCAGGGAGGCGATCTCGTGCAAGACACGAGACACTTGTCGAGATAATATTCTGCAACTTTTGGAGAATGGTTTGAAGGAAGGAAAAATATTGAATCAGAGTTTAAACGTCTTTTGTCAGTCAAGCATGATGGACATGATCCAAAGTCAGCATGTTCCAAACGGGAGTTGACGCCAGCAGCAGACAAGCCCAATTCAGCTCGGCGAAGTCAGCCAAACAAACCCATGCTTTGTCCTCTGGCACCTAGTCTCCAAAGGGTGGAGGAAGAAGAAGAAGAAGAAGAAGAAGAAGAAGAAGAAGATTAAAATTGGGTTAACGAGTCTGCGGAAACAAAGCAATGAACGATGAGTGATGGGTGCAGCTCAAGCCGTGGCTGTGGTTGGTGAAACAAGCCCGGTTTGCACGTATAGGTAGTGCTGATGAGTAAAGATATTTAGGATTGGATCCAATACCTTGTTTAGTCTATGAAACCCAATGGCCGTAATAATAAATCGTGTGCAACGCGCGGCCGCCGACTTTTGAGTTCCTGATTATCTTGGCCCATTTTGTTCTGACGAATTCATCACAGATCCTGACTTTTCCCCTTGTCTCTCAGGCGTCTCCGCGACACCCGGAAATTTTGGGCTTTGAACTCCAATTGAATATCGCCTGTAAACGCCGAGAAGCAGGGGTTGACGAGAGGCTTGACGGATACGGGCATTACCAGGGCTTCCAAGCAAACGTGGAGTTACTGGCGGCCAGTGAGGAATGGAGAGGACGAAATATGAGATTCAGGTGTTTATCAGCTCCTCTTTCACCGCAATGGGAAACGTGAGTATCCTGCGTTTTTACAGGTTTGACAGGTGAGTGTATCTTTTTTAAGACCTCGTATCATGTTAGTGGTTGGCTTCTTTAACCCGGTCCAATGATCGTGAAGCTAATGACCGCATCTGGGTTTAATAAATTGGATGCTGTGTTGCTCTATTTCGTATCTTTACCGCTGCAACAACCCAAGTTTGAGACTGCACTGCAAATGCAACCAATACAACTTTTTGTTAATAGAATTCTTAACTGCAGAAAAATGGCAGTGTCTAGGGAGACGTTGTCCTCCAATTTAATGAACAAAAGAGATAGATCGAAACGCGCCGTTCAGTTGATTCCACTGTCTCCAGTTGGGTCCCCGCAAACGATCCATGTCTTTGGTGGTAGACGCCGGCCGGCCGAAGCCGGCTCTTATTATGGAAGCATCATCAACAAGGCTGCTAAAGTGAATGGCAGTGGAGCATTTATATGCAAGACATAATCGACATTGTGGGCTCACACTTAATAAGAGGCTCTTATCTTGTACGAGAATTACAAAGAAAATGTCATCTGAGTCTACAAGGTAACAAATTGTTGACAAAGCTCGGTCATCTTGACAAATTATTGGAGGAGATTACCAACGTTGGTGTTCAATCCATTGCCAACCCTGAAACTGAAAATCTGACGACCTTTATTGTACATCTGACTCTATGCCAATGGAACCTAACACAAGGTATCCGGAACTAGGTCAGATCCATAGACAAGAGACCCAATATCAAATCCTTATCACCAAGGTACGGTTTCCCGAAGTGTGTATCAGCACCACAATATCTCCACGCATTTCGGTTCCAAGTCAACGGGGACATCAATCTCTCTTATGGTCTCATTGAGCCATGACTTTTCTTTCGCTTCCACGCCGACTCCAACAAGCCTGATTCTGTTTGAGGCCACCGCCCCATCTCGTGTTGTCCCCTGTAGAGTGAGTTCAGTCTGGCCTGTGGCAATGTTCAGTTCACCTTTCAGCTCTGCCAATGTTTCACTATGGCCGTTTCGAAGCTCGAAAATACAAAAGCCATGGTCAAGTTCGACAGGGCCTGAGCAACTCAAGCCGAATACGATTGTCACGTCATTACCTAAGCGCGAAAGCTTCTTGACTGCCATTCTAGGTCCTCCAATAGCCTTGAGTGGCATATCGAGACGGAGGTTGCATACAGACGAAGTACCAAGTGCTCTGACTGTGCAGTTGTTGTTTTCGAGTTGAAGACTGGTTGCATCGTCGACTATAATGCTCCGAATAAAGGCACAGTAGTTGGTATAGTCGGTGATCTCGATACGCTGTTCCTGAGCAACAAAGTCTGTTCCCCAGAAATTCGTCTGGGTTTGGGGTAACTTGATCTGTCCAAATACGGTCCCGTTGAATGAGAGGGATGCCTCCGTTGTTATGATGGTGCTAGAGATCGTTCCTGTCCCAAACATGCGTCCCTCAATAACAAGATTGAAGGAGCTAAAGCATTAACAAGCCATAGCATAAACGGAGGGCGTTGCGCTTACTCTTCAGTAGCATTGCTGATCTTGAATCGAGTGATCCGAAGCTTTGCAAGGTCCAGCAGGTGCTGTACAATAGCATCCGCAATGCCTAACGGTGAACAAGGTGCCCTTCTGTTAAGGTTTGCAGAATCAAGGGCCGTTCGGGCATACTCTTTGAAGAGAGGAGAGCTGGAGATAATCATGACCGGCGATTTGCTGCGGATGACGATTCTTAGATTCCTTGGCTGGTAAGTTCCAGAACTAATGGGAAGTGGAGGAACTACAAAGAATATAAAAGGTAATAGATAGTAAAGAACTGAAGCGACGGTGCTAAGCTTAGGAGTCCATTGCAAGCCTATGCGTCAGCTACAAGTGTTTGGCAGATGTAAGCACTGCTCGATAAAGATTCAGGACATGCACAAATCAAGGCCATCTTATATATAATGGAGATATAATGTTAACGTGTTGATAATTTCCGCTCAAAATATGATTACCTGCATGCAGATATCTGACTGTATGCCCATCCCCATCCATAAACTCATACTAAATGCTGAGGAAAAAGGCGCGTAGAGATATAAACACCAGTTCATTGCTGACATAAGACCAATCAGACAGCATTATTTAATTCTTATTGTATTCTTCGCCTAATGGCAAGGCCTAGACCAGGTTTCCTGTCAGCTTAGAGTTATGATTAGGTATGCTCCTGTTGTGTCTGTTGCTGACCACAACACATCGTTGTTGGAACAGGCAGAATTCGTCTTCTCTAGACAAGGTACTAGATAAGTCAAGAATGTTTAAGAAGTCTTATTAAAAAAGAGTCCTCGAAAGCATTGGCAATACGTACACTAAGTCAAAGTATGTGAAAAGGATAAACATAGCAATATGGTGTGGGCGGACTTGAGCCAGCAGTCTCTAATACTAACTATCTATATCTTTTTTCTATAAAATGCCCTGGTCAATGAGCTCTGTGGGTTGCAAACCTGCCACGAGGGGACTGTTTTTACTTCGACCAATGTTGAGGGCTTGGTTGTTCGGTATTCTATAACTCCCGGGATGCATATAAAGAGTGTTATGCCTGAAGGGGATCTGAATGACGAACAACATGCTATCTGTTATATTCAAGTACTCAAATTTTACTTTGAATCTTCACGCATGTCTTCTCACTCTCCGCCGATGTGTCATATATCAGGGCTGTAACAGAAGTCACCGACAACCAACGCTTCTGCGTAATGCAAAAGCATGTCTTTTAGCAATGAACTTGCCACAGAGTGATTCTCATTCATTGTATCTAGTAGCTTACCCTAAACGTCTTGGCCCCTTGCTGCAAACATAGCAAATACGTCGAGCAATGATAATGACAACTGAACGCACCACAAGAAGAAGGTATTTAGATCAGTAGAGTTACCTCCTATCAGATACCTCGCTAATCAAAGGCTTGCGTTGATACGTAGACCTTCCAAGCTAGCTAGGTATATTGACAAATCTTAGTGACCAGAGACCAAGTTCTCATTACTTGGTTTCATTCATGATCCTGTGACATGTTGGTAGTTGGATGGTTGGCTGAGACTGCCCAATAAACAGATTTAACATCACTGACGTATCCATTGATTTGTCTCATATCTAAGAGATCCGTTCAGTTTTTCCTCCAAGAACAATCCCAGGCCTATTATAGTACGCTATACATAAGGCATAAGATCCTCAGTCCAGCATTGAGTACGGCACATCCGTGGGAAACCCTTCCGAGTCATCAGAGCTAGATCAAGATTTCAAATAGCCACGAGATCACAATCAATTACACGGCAGAGCAGGAGTTCGGATTGGCGGCACGGATCGTTCATTCAGACGTGCCTCGGTGGGCGTTTGGCATAAACATAGAGGTCTCGTCTCACATCACTGAAAAGATTGACGTCTTCACGAATCTCCCGAGCAATTATCTCGTTTTGACGGCGGCAAACATTGACCCTGATGCAAATGATTCCGAGGTTCTAAAACCCTCAAACTCCCACGGTGTCCCCCACGCAACGCAACCCAGTCACACGAGCGAAACCCATGGTAGAAATTGCCCTCCATTTTTTATGAGTACATGCCGATACCCTTCGAAATGCATCTCATTCGTGACCACCTAAAGGAAATGGGTTCGTTTAAGAAGGGGGAGCAGCGCCACGTCCACGGCCAAAACCACCACGGCTGTATTAGTTGTTAGCAATTCGTCCCACATCCGTCAACATCGAAGGCCAACTCACAACTGAGGAGCGAACTCGCCGGGAGCACCACCCTCCTTGCCCTCGCCAGCATCCCTTCGTCGGTATCCACCCTCACGGTCACCTCGGTCACCACCACGGCCGCGGCCGAAAGGTCGTCGCTCGCGCTCACCCTCGCCGAGCATGCCACGGGGAGGAGCGTGCGATCGTTGTTGCTTAATGTGGGTAGCGGGAACGATCTCAGCGGGGAGGTGAAGCCATTCGCGAAGGTAGTCGAGACCCTCGGGGGTCAGGGTGTAGTAGTAGTATTGCCAAGAGAACTGGGTCTTGACATAGCCGCGAGAGTTGAGCGACTGCAGAGCCTTGATAACGAACAGGTTCTTGGTGTCGATATCAGGGTGCTTGGGAAGGTTGAAGTCCTTCTGGGCGACGAGAACACCCTCGCGGAAGAGGTACTGCCGGGAAACTGTTAGTTATGTGCGCTATGATTTTGTGCTTTCTTCTGTAGCTCGCAATTCTCCGCCGTCGTCGTTGCGCAGAGCAGCTCGTTGAATGTGATGGTTATTACCTCGTGGATCTTCTTGCGGTCGGCCTTGGGAATCAACATCGTGGCGGTATTTGCTGCTCGTCGGAAGGGTCGATGTTGGAAGGTGGCAGTTTAGGAGGGACGAAGGCGAGATCTCAAAATGATAACTTTTGTGGGCGGAAACCCTACTAGAAATGTGCTGTAGCGAAGTGGGGTGGAGACGGGCTCAATTTGTGGCTGGCTTCACGTGATGAGGACGACTGCGTTGTGGCTGACGCTATAGGTGTGGCAGTCGCATAGTCTCATGGAAGGGCCCGCTTATCTGCAAGGTGCAGGCCATTTGCATGACAAACAGCCAAAGCGGCCTCGAATCTTTGCGACTGGCCTTCTCAATCATTCATCACGGCGGCCTCCACCATCTTCAAACTAAATACATCCCATACCATGTCTCCCCGAAACGTGAACGTGCTGGTCACTAGCTTTGCTGGTCTAGGACTACCACCGACCCTCGTTCTTCCTCTAGCATCATCGACAACAGTTACAGAGCTGCGCGAACGCATAGATGATCGACTCCCAACGACTCAGTCAAGACTCATCCTCACCACACTATCCAACAAGCAACTTCCAGCCTCATCAGACTCTCCCATCTCGAGCTATCTCTCCACCGCCCATGATGAATTCCTTTCCTTGCGACTCGCTGTCCCCCTTTGTGGTGGCAAAGGTGGTTTCGGATCTCAACTTCGAGCCGCGGGTGGTCGCATGTCTTCGCGCAAAAAGAAGAGCCAAGAGGACCACGGATCTAGCCGAAACCTGGATGGGCGACGTCTGCGTACTGTAAATGAGGCTAAGGCTTTGGCCGAGTATCTAGCCATCAAGCCCGAGATGGAGAAGAAGGAGAAAGAGAAGCGCCGTGAGCGTTGGGAACAGATTGTTCAAATGTCAGAGCAGAAGGAGGCTGAAATTAAGTCGGGCAGCAAGAGTCGTCTTGACGGTCAGTGGGTTGAGGACAAGGAAGAGAGCAGTGAGCGAACTCGTGAGGCTGTTCTTGCTGCCATGAAGGCTGGTAACTACAAAGACAACTTGCTTGGCACATCTCACGATTCAAGCTCTACACAACCAAGCAACGACCAATCCGGTTCAGATGAGGACAAGGGTACATCATCAGAGCAGTCAACGCCGCCCCCCGCCGAAGGAGCCAAGGCCGATAAGGGCAAGGGCAAAGCTACGACATTCTTTGGATTCGATGAGGACGATGAATTTATGAGTTCAGACGATGAGGATGAGGAAAAGTGATGGGTCTCGTCATCATGATCATCAAAATTGGGGATTCGCCATTACGACCTATACTGGCCAATCGCAACAGCCATTTTTTGGATTACGGAGTATGGAACCATGGAGTATTATCTGGGAATTTGGATTACCAGCGCTTTTGCATGAGCCTCACATAGCTAAAATGATATCAATAATCTCATTCGACAATCTATCACTTAAGACTCGAGACGTCATCACAATGCGGAAAGCCAGCATTCAAAACACAACAGTCAATATTTGGGGTTAGCTTTGAAAGCAATATCACAAATGATACAATTGCAGTGTGTCTGCTCTGACTCTTCTAACAACATCCACTAATCCATCCAATCTACGGGGTCGGCTTAGGCGTCGAGCTTGACGGGGAAGTTTCCGGCCTCTGTGCAATGCGTTAGTCTTTATTCGAGATCGATTGGAACCACTGGGTTTCAACATACCGCGCTGCTCGTCCCAGCGCTGATACCAGCCGGAGGGGCAGAGAGATCGGTAAGACAGCCAGAACTAGACGTCAATTAGCATGGACGTCGCCGGTGGAGGTGATGCTCGGCAACTCGTACCTGGCGGCAAGGCGCAAAGTCCTCACCCTTGGCGAGAATGCACTTGTGGTAATCGACGTAGTTTTGCCAGCAGTGCTTGGTCTGGTTCTGGTTGGGGAAACGAGCGTCAGTGCCTATGAAGTGTTAGATCGAATCGTGGTAATTGATGTAAGTGCAATTGAGTATCGTCGCCGGGGTCGCGTAATCGCAGTCTGTCGTCGAGGAGAAATCGGTGGTAATGGTGGTGCTGGTCGAGGGATTCGGGCTTACCAGCTGCGTAGAAGTGTTAGCCTCGGAGCCAAATCAGGTCATTTTTTCGAGCCCGCAACGGCAGTACCAACAGCGGGATTATCAGGGAAGCAAGCATTGAACATACCAGTGACAAACTTGAAAGGCTTGGTAACAAGCTCCTGACCGTCGTCCGACATTGTGAATAGCTTTAAGAGGAATTGACTTGGAGGAGGGGAGATTCTTCTGGGGTCAATGACGGCGAGTATGGAGCTCGGTGCGTTTAGGATGGAGAGGTTGAGTAGGTATCCAATGTCGACGTTAGTAGAATGGATGGGTGTCGGCTCGAATCAAATCAGGTGGTTCGATTTCCTTCCGGGAGAGCTCAGTGTGTGCCTCAGGCTACCTCGGGCCAATGGCGTATGGCGTAAGGCACCCATCTGGACTGGTGGGCCTGCTAGGCTCTAGCAATTGCACATCAGCAGATGTTCGTTCGCTCGGCCAACTCCAAACACTCCTTCCAAGGCCGATAATTTCCAATTGAACCATCACCTCTGGACTTTGATTCCTTAGACCCTCCCCACTCACTCCAAGATGCGTTCTACCACTGCTCTTCGAATGTTCAGGCAGACGCCTCGCATGTTGCGACCCGTCCCCGTGAGTATCTCCAAATCTATGCAATCGTCTGAGGGAACGAGCTCTTTAGCCCTCGGCTCAGTATGACATCAATTGCTGACCCAGCTTCGTTTTATAGAAAGAGGACCAGGCTGGTACGTAATGCTACAAGTTCCCGACGATACTTAATCGAACGACCCGATTCTACAAACGCGGATGCGAAACTATCTCAATTGGTCTGCATACTGACAGAATCCAAGGCCATACCATCTCTCAGCGTCTCCGAAAGCTCAAGCAGATCCCTCCTGAGCTGTACCCTCTCGGTAAACCACTACGACTTAACTGAACCATGCCTTTGTCTAATGTCTATATCTAGCTGTCGTCGTTGGCTTCGCTCTCGGCGCTGCCGGCTACTCCATCTCTCGCAAGTTCATCGTTGATAAGAACCTCCGTCTGGCCCGACAGGGTCCTGCTGGCCGCCACGATGCTGGCCACGCCGAGGGCCACGCCGAGGGCGAGAGTGAGGGTCACTAAATTTGGCATAAAGATAGGGATGCTGTTGGGGAAATGAAATTGTTTGCATGTCCACGTGTTTTCGGAAGGACAGTACTGTACATTTCAGATGAGTGCGGTGGTAGGGAAACCCATCAGGTATAAAATCTGAATATTCTCGGTGATGATATGTTATCCTTTCTCGCCAGTAACCGTGAATCCAATCTAATGCCTTGAACGCCTTCGCTATGCCGGCAATAAGCTCAATAACAAACCTCCAACTTGTATCCTCATTCGGGTTTTGGTCCTGCAACGTCGAGTTGTTCCAATCCTTGCATAGGGTCAGGGCCAGCATCTGGCACTGTTTCCTGATCATCTGCCGCATGCTCGGCCAACCATCCTTCCTATAAATCATGTTAGTTTGCTTGTCAATCATTTCGATTATAACATACCTTCTCCCAAATAGCTGTTTTGCTACCAAGCCCATCCTCTGCGCTTTTGGGTGCCTTGGCCTGTGATACCTTGAGGACCTTTCCGAAAAACTCCGATTGATCCATATTGTCAATAGCCTCCTTCGCATCAGCTGCGTCTTCGAACTCGACATAGGCGAATCCTCTGTGTGCCTCTGTAGAGTTTGGCGCATCGGGTTTTGGTACTTTGACCTCGACTATCTCACCGAATGGGATGAAAGCGTCGAGGACATGACTCTGAGTTGCCATTTGAGATAGTCCGCCTACATAGACAGTGGCTTTCCAGCGAGCTGCGTCTGACATTTTGGAATGATATATGCGCTTTTAGTGATTAAAGAAGAATGGATGGTGTTAACGTAAGCTTGAAAGCCCTTGAAGTTGAACTCATAGCATTCACTCATCGTGCGCTTGAGTAACTCAGAGGTTCTGTGCTTATCACGTGATCATGGGAGCTTTCCGATCTTGACTTACAACATTTGGCTTCTGGCAGTTTCACGCTTATACTTGCCCAATTCATGCAGACTACCAATATAGATAAGTAGTTTATATTATCTTTAAAAATGTCCCTCAAGACATAATTGCCAATTTTATGACAGGCAGCTTTAATATTAAGGCATATGCTATCTTTCAGGGTCCTGTAAGTGAGTCTGACCAAAACATTGGCATGGTAATAAATCAAACACCGATTAACCTTTAAACTTCCGCACTTTTGCCATGAAGTAAATAGCTTGCTCTTTACTTTAAAAGTCAAAATGCCCATATAGCAATACGCAAAGTAAAGCCAAAAGCCCTAACGCCATATAATAAAATATAGTATTTGTTTTTCCACAATACAATATAAGGCATCATATACTAGGCCCAAAACACACAATAACCTTAATATCACACAGCTGCTGCCTTGAACCTTGAGATCCAACTCA
Organism: Fusarium oxysporum f. sp. lycopersici 4287; assembly: GCF_000149955.1. NCBI lineage: Eukaryota > Fungi > Ascomycota > Sordariomycetes > Hypocreales > Nectriaceae > Fusarium > Fusarium oxysporum. The sequence goes on along the minus strand of NC_030989.1, from coordinate 1,835,603 downwards.
ACAAGCGGCCTCAATCCACGATCATAAATAAGATGTACCTTGCACTTTACGTAGCAATAGCTAGGATATCTCCGGCTTCTCTCAATTCATTCCCCTCTTCGCTGGTACTAACGTACCTATAGACATCATACCTTAGCTGATCAGGCTCTCTCACTTCACGTGACAAGTTGCCCCACCTTCTGGACAACCTACCTTACTCAGGAGGCACGGACGTGGCCACAGGGAGCTCAGGACTCAGGAGGAGCCAACTAACGGGGGAGAGCCAGCCAGCCTGCAATCTGGCATCATACCTCCCACTCCCACTACAGGACACACCTCCACCGACCTCGCCCTGCTTCGTTCTCCTTTTGAAGCAGTACTGCGGGCAGAGGCGACGATTCGTTGAGAACTTTATGGAGTTTTCTCAGCCGTAATTGTCCATTTTCTTGTCTTTTTAACTCGTCTTATTATATCGAAACATCATCCTGAGCTGGTACATTTGTCGCATTAGTCCCTAAACTCCCCACCATCACCATCATGGTGCGCCTTCGAGAGATTCCACGAACGGCCGCCTTCGCCTGGTCACCGGGTGCTGGGAAGCCAATTCTAGTCACCGGTACTCGTGCTGGAGCTGTCGATGTCGATTTCTCGGATGAGAGCAAGCTCGAACTCTGGGATCTTGCTCTGGATGATCAACAACAAGGTCTCGAACTACAACCTGTCGCTAGCATCAGCACCGACGCTAGGTAGATACTCAAGAATGCGCTTTTGAAACCTCATTTTCTGATCAACACTTCAGGTTTTACGATGTTGCATGGGGCCCTCCCAACAAGGATCACCCCAGGGGCATCATTGCTGGTGCCCTCGAGAACGGCTCCCTAGACCTTTGGGATGCTGAGAAACTTATTGCTGGAGAGTCTGATGCTTTAATTTCCCAAACATCAAAACATAGTGGCCCGATCAAGACACTTGAATTCAACCCCTTGAAGCCTCAAATCCTGGCCACAGCTGGCGCCAAAGGGGAGCTCTTCATCTACGATGTCAACGATATTGCCAACCCCTTCCGACTAGGCAATGCTGCTGCCCGATCAGACGACATCGAATGCCTCGCATGGAACCAAAAGGTCTCACACATTCTCGCCACCGGTGGAAACGGTGGATTTGTCACTGTTTGGGACCTGAAGACTAAAAAGGCTTCTCTAACACTCAACAACAATCGAAAGGCTGTTAGTTCCATTGCTTGGGACCCCAACAACTCGACGAAGCTCTTGACAGCTACCCCGGACGACAACTCCCCTGTCATCCTTCTATGGAACCTGCGAAACTCCAATGCTCCCGAGAGAACGCTTCAAGGTCACGAGTCTGGTATTCTATCCCTGTCTTGGTGCCAGCAAGATGCCGACCTCTTGTTGTCGTCAGGCAAGGATAACCGTACCATTGTGTGGAATCCTAACACTGGCGAGCGGTATGGCGAACTGCCAGAGGTGACGAACTGGACTTTCCTCACCCGGTTCAACCCTCACAACCCCAATCTTTCGGCAACTGCCAGCTTCGACGGCAAGATCACGGTGCAGACTCTCCAAAACACCAACCCTGATACTACTAAGGCAGCGGCCGAGAAGAACCTTGACGATGAGGACTTCTTCCGCGCTGCTCAGGACCAGCCTCAAGATGCCTCTTGGTCATTGGCCAAGGCTCCCAACTGGTTCGAGAGGCCCGTGGGTGCTTCATTCGGCTTTGGTGGAAAGATTGTCGTGTTCAAGCCCAATGCTACTCAGCCCGGGCAAAAGCGTTCATCGAAGATCTTGATCACTAACTTCTCCGTTGATTCTGACATTTCTACTGCTACCAAAAAATTTCAAGAGGATATCGCATCTGGCAAGATCTCTGAAATCTGTGCTGACCGGGTTGAGCAAGCCAAGACTGATGAGGAAAAGGCTGATTGGAAAGTGATGGAGACTCTTGTCGGCGAGAACCCCCGTAGCAAAATTGTCGAATATCTTGGCTTCACCAAGGACGACCTCACGAATGGCAGTGCCGAGGAGGCATCCGAAGTCCAAGATGATGAGGAAACCAAACCCTCAGATGAGGACGTCGAAGAGAAGAAGAAGAAGCGAGTCTCGAGCTTCTTTGATGGTGCTGAGGGCGATAGTGACGACTTCTTGTCCAATCTCGCCGCTACGAAGGGTGCCAAGACTGATAACCCTTTCCATCTTTTCAGCGACTCTGATACCGCAGTTGAAAAGAACATCACCTCTGCTCTGATGTTGGGTAACTTTTCCAAGGCAACTGAACTTTGCCTCAAGGAGGACCGTTTCGCCGACGCATTCTTGATCGCCAACTGTGGTGGTCAAGAACTTGTTGACAAGGTTCAGGCCGCGTATCTGTCCCGCAAGAGCGGTATGCCCAGTTACATGCGTTTGCTTGGTTCTGTTATAGCTAAGAACCTCTGGGATGTGGTCTACAACGCCGATTTGGAGAACTGGAAGGAGACCATGGCTATTATCTGTACATTTTCCGACCCTAATGAGTTCTCTGACCTCTGCGAAGCGCTCGGCGACCGAATCAACGAAGAGGGCGATCGAAAGGACGCGTCTTTCTGCTACCTTGTTGGATCAAAGCTCGGGAAGGTGGTGTCTATCTGGGCTGACGAGTTTGACGAGGCTGAACAGGCTGGATTGAAAGAGGAGTCTGAAGATTCCACGTTCTCAGTTCATGCTAGAACTCTGCAGAATTTCATCGAGAAGGTCACCGTCTTCCGTCACGCCACCAAATTCCAGGATAACGAGACAAGTTTGACCTCGGATTGGAAGCTTTCCGTTCTGTACGACAAATACACCGAGTACGCAGATATTCTGGCTGGTCACGGTCAGCTAGAGACCGCTCAGAAGTACCTCGATCTCCTCCCTTCCAACTACCCCGCGGCGGAATTGGCAAGGAACCGTGTGCGCCTTGCTACCAAGAAGCCTTCTGCTCAGCCCGCTTCGCGAGTGCCAGCCTCATCGAGCCGGACATCGTCCAGGCTTCAGCCTGCTGTTGGCTACCAACCTCCTCAACCCGCACCTGTGGTTGGCACTGTGCCTGGCTCTGTTCCAGCTAACCCCTACAGCCATATTGCCCCAAGCCCGGCTGCTCCCCGATCAACTGGGTCGCCAGCACAGCAATATCAACCCCCCTCAAACCCTTATCAACCACAGAACAGTTATGCTCCTCCTGCGCAAACTGGATATGGAGCGCCCAGTGGTTATCAGCCTCCTGCTCAGCCGGGTTACGGTGCTCCCGCCCCCCTGGCCCCCCCACCGATGAGCGGTCCTCCTCGAAACACAACACCTTCATCAATGACACCTGCAGCCAAGATGAAGAATATGGACAACTGGAATGATGTTCCTCTTGTCACCAAAGCCCCCCCGGCGCGCAGGACCACGCCCAGTGTCCAGCCTATCACATCTCCTTTCCCTGGCCAACAAGGCACAGGTGTACCTCCTCCACCTCCTGGCGCGTCTCCTTTTGGACAGCGAACTGGCTCGACTCCCCCTCCGCCACCACCCAAAGGATCAGCGCCGCCTCGCGTTCAGTCACCTCTAGCAGCTCCTCCACAAAACTTCCAGGCTCCTCCCCCTCCTGCTGCCAGTAGCCATAACCCATACGCACCCCCTCCTGCTGCTGCCGGCGCGATCCCCCCACCAATGCCCAATGTCGTTCCTCGAACAGCATCGCCGTACAATGCTCCTCCAGCAGGAGGGCCCCCCACTAACCGATATGCTCCCACTCCTGCAGCACAGCAGCAGCAACAGTACAGCCAACCCCCAGGGTCTGTACCCCCTCCTGGAGCCACAAGCCGTCCTCCCCCGGCTGGATCATTTGGAGCTCCTCCTCAGCAGTCGACGCCTCATAACCAGTATGCTCCCTCTCCATATGGTGTCCCTCCTGCTCAACAATCTGCACCTCCCACGGGGCCTCCTCCGACCGGACCTCCTCCCATGGGCCGACCTGGACCTCCTGGTGGACCTCCCGCTGCTTCCTCTCCCAAGCCAACTCCTCCTCCCCCCCAGGCGTCAGCCCCTCCCAGGGCCAGACATCCTGCGGGTGACCGCTCGCATATCCCGCCTAATGCCCAGCGTTTGGTGGACATCCTAGACCAGGATATGCAACGAGTTGCATCCAAGGCCCCTGCGACATTTGCACCCCAAGTTAAGGATACGCAGAAGCGGCTTGGCTTGCTCTTTGACCACCTTAACAACGAGGAACTTGTCAAGCCTGATACAATTGAACAGCTTACCGAGCTTGCCAATGCTATTGAGGCCAGGAATTACGAAGGTGCACACAGGCTTCAGGTTGAGCTTCAGAGAGACAAGACTGAGGAGTGCGGCAACTGGATGGTAAGTTCTTGTTGTGTCATATCTCGGTTACAATGCTAACTCGCCCAACAATAGGTCGGTGTCAAGCGATTGATTAGCATGAGCAAGGCTACCCCGTGAGCAAGCTTCTTTTTAGTATAACATGACTTATTGTGCCTTGCTTATGGATCATGTATGGAGGGTAGGGATGTGATGTTGAATAACTTAGCGCGTGGTGTGCATGGTTGGGGACGAAGTTTACATGAAGACACCCACGCCGAGGGTTTAGTAGAAGAAAAATAAATGACGACGTTATTGTGTGCCTGTCTAGTTCATAATACTGCCATGATTCTAAATCTCTGGTAATGTTTCTTCGAATAATACTTCGTAATCAACCATTGAATCCCTGAACTTCCGACGCGTCGTCTAATAAAGAGATGTGACTGTTTCAGTGAAATATGAAAGTAGAATATTTGTTCAGGATCAAGGTTTGAGAACATAATAATACATACAAATTCGAATACCATTTATTTATGAGTCAAAAGAAAATGCGAGGCATTGCGATATCAGCAAGTGAATCTCCAGGGTAGGTGACTTGTATCATCTTGCCCTATATCATGGCCAGTTGTCAATGGATCCCCACTCGACCAAAGTACCACATCATCGTCACCAGAGCCCATCAACACCAATATTTCAATATCGACACCAAAAAGACGTCTCCCAATAACTATCAAATCATGTCGGAGGCGACGCAAAGTCCTGAAGATGCTGCCGCCCAGCGAGCTGCTGAACAAGCGCGTCTTCGCAAGGAGCGCCGTGAAGCCAAGCTCAAGGCTGGGGGTTCTGCAAGGTTGAACAAGATTACTGGTCTTGGGGGTCGTATCCCAGGAGGTTCGATTCAGTTGTTCCATATAACTCCAGCTGCAGAGTTGCTAACCTTCTTTCATAGACCCAGAACCTACTACTGCGTCTACTGCCATGGCTGATGCCCCGATACCGACACCAGCACCAGCGCCAGCGCCCGCTGCTTCAGCATCCGCTGCGTCTGCCACCGCCGATCATGCCGACCCGGAAGAAGTCGATATCTCAGATCACTACTACGAGCCTAAGCGGACTGCCACTTCACGAACGAATGCACCTGAAATCACAGAACCCGCCATCTCAGAGGATCAGCTGCGGCAGATGATGCTTGGCTTCGAGCGTGGTAATGGCAGCGGTACAGCTAGCCCTGCACCCGGAGCAGCTGAGGAAGATCCCATGATGAAGATGATGTCCCAACTGATGGCTGGTGCTGGTCTTCCTGCTGGCTCAATGCCTCCTTTTCCTGGTATGCCAGGCATGGCACCCGGCCAAGGACCCCCCGTACCGCCCACAGCCGTCCGCAATAGCGCCTCTACAAACCTCTGGCGTCTTCTCCATGCCCTTGTAGCTCTCGGCCTGGGCTTCTACATCGTCATACTTACCCCCTTCACTGGCAGCAAGATCGAGCGTGAGCGTGCCGCCCTTGCAGGCACGACACCCGCCGATCCGCTCATTGCAGCCGCTGAGCCTGAGCTTGAGACGGAACTGGAGCACCGCAAAAAGCTGTTCTTTTGGACATTTGCCACAGCCGAGTCGCTGCTACTCACAACTCGCTTCTTTCTGGATAGGAGAGGCAGCCCCCCTTCTGGCATTGTAGGCACCGTGGTGCAATTCTTACCCCAGCCTGCCAAGGGCTATGTTGAGGTCGTGATGCGATATGGCCAGATATTTACCACAGTGAGGAGTGATATGCTGGCCTGTATTTTTGTGCTGGGGGCTGTTGCTTGGTTTAAGGGATAATGAGCTTAGTAGCATATAGACGCATTGCAGTTGAATTATCATCTTACATTACATACATGGCCTTGTGACCAAATCTGGTCTTATTGCTTAATAATTATACATTAGAATTCAAGTACTATTCTATGCAACGTTGCTCTACTGTACATATTGGTTACGACAAGAAAAAAAGGATGGGAATGGCAAGATCGAAACAGAGGTCCCAGTTCCTGATGTATGCCGAGCCAGCTCGTTTACTTATTGAGAACCATCTTTAGCAGTTTTCCAAAGACGCCCCTCACTCGATCGGGGTTCTCTGCCACGCACGTAAAGACAACGGCAGTACTGGCGGCGAATACAAGTCTCTCTCGCCACTCCTTGTCCAAAGAATACCGTCGAGGCAGAACAGTGGCCAAGGCACGAGGGGCAACGAAGAGCGCAATATCCTTTCGCCGGCTTTCTGTTTCAATCATGATACTCCAACCACAAAGCAAACAACCTGTACCAACGCAGATCCCACTATCCATGCTCTGACGCCGCTCAATGGTTGTGCCGCCAGGAAGCCGGGGTCCGACGCGTGTGCGGCTCAAACAGACTCCATAATAGAAGAGTGTGATAAAGGTCGCGAGGAAACTAGAGGAACGGCAAGACGAGGTTATGGCTCGATGTAGAGCTTTGCGAGAAGGGTTTCGAAGAGCGAGTGCGAGTGTCAGGGGTAAGTACGTAGCCATTGACCACTTCCAGGCACGAAAGAAGCGGCTTGCAGCATGGTACTCGCATGACGGCCCGCTGGACATATGGACCATCTGGCAAGGTATGGGAACAACTACCGCAGGATCTCCCCAGGCAAGTGGCCACTCGTAGTCCACACACATACCTTGAAGGAGATGTGCCTGACCAGTCTCCTTGCCGTACTGAAACTCGCCTGAATGGCACCGCCGAAGGGCTTCGATGAGTCTTAAGTCCACGGAAGCTGCCGAAGTGATCCATTTGTTGTAGCTGCGGGGCAGACGGCTGGGATGATAGAACCAAGCCCACATAACAAGGCCTGATGAAGCTGCAAAGACAAGGGGGTCAACAAACTTGGAGAGGAATCGTTCAGCCTTCGGAAGGTGTCAGTAACTATGGATATCTGATAATCATAATCAGGTGATTTTCATGGCCTAATTACCTTGGACCACCTGTTGGAGGCCAGACGACGGGCCTTGTGCCTCGCCCACAGATCACCAACAAGGACATCGAGGGCTCGAGTGACGGCAAACAGGGTCAGATCCATTGTTCGACCAGCAAACTTGACTGTTTGAGGCTCGGTATTATGGGCCGAGCCCTCTTTCGGTGGCACAGTTTCGGTATACGCTCGGCCCTCGTAGGAGTGCAGCAGCCGCAGGCCAAACCAGGCAGCAAGGAATGTTGACAACCATCTTGCAAGTCTGGGGCGATTGTTTAGCAAGGAACATCATGATTCATTAGAGTGAAACTGAAGGCCTACCTCAAGCGACCTGCCTCGCTGAGCCCCCTTGCGGTTTTCTCTAGAATGCTTTTCAAAGGTTCCTTTCGGCGTATTAGCTAACGGCATATCAAAGTAACATTAACGTTCCGGTGAGTTCTGACAGCCAAGGACAAGGCGACCAATGTCAGAAAAACTCGGCGAATTTCTTGGACTAGACGAGGTCCATCATGAGTAGGTTAACTTGCCTTCAATAGAGTAGTGCCACCAGCTAGTATAGCACAAAACGTTGGAAACCGCTGCGGATTGAAGCCTGTCCTCACTATGTATACCGCAGAGCTGACAAATGAGCTATCGTCAAGGTCCGGGGCAAGTTGGCTGGCTAGTTTCCTCTTTCTCTTAGCAACATGCTGTAACACTAATGTCAACAGCCGGGGAGCCACGGCAGATGCATAGCCCAAGAGATAGGCGCGAATCAAAGGGCGTAGGATCTCGGGAATGGGATCGAGCCTCAGGGGCCCTTTACGGGCAGGGCGCACATCAATCGCAGGCATAGCCATGCTGCTCCAGCATAAGAGATGTCCAACAATATCCCGAAGCAGGGCTACGGCACCTGCTACCGGTGGCACTCAGAAGGTGGGTATCTGAAAAGATGATCGCGGGGATCCTGACTGTGTATGAGCGGTCAATAACAGATCTACCCCTGCAAAGTATAATGAATAGAGAAAAGGGTGGTGTAAAGAAAATCGAAAAGGGGAGGTCGGTGGTTTGGAGTAGCGGGGGGATATGTCAACATCATGCAACGTATGAGGATCACAGAGGGTTGATGACAGAATTTGACGGCAAAGGCGGCAAAGATATCTATGCTTTTGTCCAGATAAAATGAACAGTCAGGAGATTGATATGATAAACTCTCCCCTTGAAGTTGATCAAAAATGTGGAGATTCATCGCCGAGCTCTCACTTTGAGCCTCGGCTTGATATTCGAGATGTCGCGTGTGAATATGCAACATGGCAAACATGGATCGTATGTAATCCTGCAGGAAATAGACCGAGAGATACGTAAATGATCTACCTTGACAGGTCGTAGATCATAACGCCCCCTGCCAAGGCTATAGGCAGTGTAGCGTAGCGCAACCGCCGCATGGTGATGGAGTTGCAGATGAGAGAAGTCAATACGTGGGATTGTGAAACTAACCTATCACGACAGAAACTATTATTCTTTGAGTAACAAATCCGTGAGGCCGAGAGTATGAAACAGCCTAGCAAGTATTCAAGAGAGAATTAAGCTCAAAAGTACTCGTGGCAGATTATACGGATAATGCCCGAATTGGAGGGCTGACGATGTTGCTGGTGACGATGATGACCTGAGAGTTCAGGGGTTCAGCTAAATGAAAGTCGAGAATCGATCAATCTGGGCCTGGGCACGGTAGTTGGGAACAGGTTTAGACATGAGACGTTCCAGATTTCTACTGTAACTGCTGCTGAACAGATCCAGGTCGTTCGTTGTAACGGTAGGTATTTTAGGTGTGAGATTAAGTAACAGCTGAGTGAGGTTATCGCTAACGTTAACATCTGTAGGTACAACAATTTGCATGTGGTCAAAGGAACGCCCCACCTGTCTGCCCGTAATTCTGGGGTACAGGGATAGGCAACTGCTGCATTGGGAATAGAGGCATGTGCACAAGATGGGTCCGGTACGTAAATTTTACCTTATAAGGCCGAATAATTGAGAATCCTTTCAGTTAACAGCCGCCGGAATTAGAAAATTTCTATCTTGTACATGCTTATGATTTCAAAGCCATGGAAGAGAAAAGAGAACAACAGTTCAGAAACAATGATACAGATCTTCTTACTACCTGGTACAATTTTATCAGTTGATTAAGGTAGTCATCATAAGGTACCTTGCCCCTGGGAAGCAAGAAAACTCCAGACCTCAAGATAGGATGCCAAAAATAAACTCACGACAGAACCCCTTAACTTTATGCCAACTTACCTAATTCTTTTTGTCATTTAGGATCAAATTCCTAAGTTTTCTTGCCTCCCCTAGCTTACGTCTAAGCCAGTTGGTCCGTATCCGAATTCCAAGTGACATAACTAGATTCACACATGGAAATGAAATTGTTCTCGAAAAACAAAACAACCTATGGCAGGGAAGCCCCACGACGAATTTCGGGGCCCTAACAGGTTTCGGCTCTTCTTCCTGGCCTGATTTCCCACAAGAAGCATGATTTCAGTTGGCATCTTTCCTTTCCAGGGAGGTCTTATATCAACCCTGGTAAGCCCTGAATATCATACTGGCACGGGCCGACCGTGGTCACGAGTCGATGTAAAAAAAAAATAAAAAAAAAGTCTTTGTCACTTTTGAGAGAACAAAGACGCATGTGCTTGAGCTTGTGCTTGTGGCTATGCTGGCTGATTCAGACAATGCAATATTGTTGGTTCAGCCTCATCGTGTTGCTGACTACAGGTGAGTAAATCGAGTCAAGTGACTGCCAACTTATCTGCAGTAAGTCAACTGCGTGCAACGCCAAGATGACTAGATTCTCCGAGCCTCTCAGCAGAAGAACAGAGCCAATCAAGAATGGACGAACTGTCTGACTCTTAAGGCTTGGCTGGGTGAATGAATGACAGCTGGAGATGAGGCGTCGTCAACTAAAGTCGCAGAATAGAGCTGTTGGGAGTGCTGAAGATGAGAGAGGTTCAAGCATGTGATAGTCCCATAGATGCATAGAGTTGGACGGCAGACTATGGGATATACGGATACGTCATGACAAGGTGATCCGACCCATAGACACCCCCCATACCCATACCTACAGGACGGACAGTACCCTACCGGGAGTCTCGGGGGGGATGTAACGACGAATGTGTTGAAAGAGCTTTGGTAATTGTTGAACAAGGCGCGGGGGCTTGGATCACTTTATGGTTTTGGTAGAGACTCGACTCGCTGAACATCACCCACGATCCGAATCCTCCAAGAATACTCAAAACCAAGCTTTTTCAAAAGCTAAAGGCTCTGGTCGACGTCGATGAAAGTTGCAGGTGACACAGTGACCTGGGGGAGGGGAACATGGGGGATTAATAACTAGAGCGCATCAGGTCGAGGTAGAAAGTACTTGGAGATTGAGTGCTTCTAATGCTCCGAGGCAACCCCACATGGCTAAGACGGTCCAAAATGTGCTCAACATGGACCAATGGGTCCAATTGCCGTGCAAGCCTGGTCCTTGGATGCATTTCCCCAAAAACAAGACTACCTTCCATCTAAGTCTCAGCTACTACTCGCGGTCCGCCTTCCACCTGCCGTACCGTTCCTCTGCACCAGGACAGTCACGGTGGGCTCCCGCCGCTTTCCTCCAACGTAGCCCACCTAAACCGCTTTACCTAGTTAAACACCACCACCACCTCCACGATCCCGTCCAATCCATCCCAACCCTCCCATCCTTTTCCTGGCCCGCTACCATTTGACCTCTATAAGGTAAAATTCCTAAACCTTTCCCGGCCAGAAGCATAGCGGCCATCCTATGAAGAAGCAGGAGAAGTCGGGCTCTAGTTGCTCCTTCTTTGTCTTCATCTAGGTCGCGGGTGTGATGTGACGCAGCGAATGCACGTTTTAGCACATGCACTCTCCGTCCAGACTAAATCCCTTCTTGTGTTGATCCCCTGTCGCTCTTATTCTTCTTCTTTCTCTTTCATGGCTTAAGCAGGCAGCTCTGCAACTCTACTATCAACCACTTTTCTCCAACTTCCATTCACAACTGTTTGCTTCCAGCGACAAAACTCGACTATCAGCATATTTCCTTGTCTTCTATTTAAGAAACACATGCAACAGCAACGTACATGCCACACATACAATCGCAGAGTCCATAATACATTCACGAACTATTCACCAGCATAGTCGTATCGATCTGTTCCTCCTCGTGCTCTCGCGACCCAGCGACTACCTCCTAAACTCCAGCCAGATACAACAGTCACTTCTTTGCGCTTCGTGTGGAGCGAATCGATATTTGTCCAGGCATATACTCATTTGCCATCAACTTGGCGGGTTTGAACTGTCATGTGCTAGACAGACAGAACATAGCTCGATATTGTCCTGGTCTATGTACGCTTAATGCCGAACGAAAAGGCACACCGTTCTGGAAACATTACCATTTACACCATCGAGTCGAGATACACCCGCCAAATACTTTCAATCCTTCAAATCACAAAAAGTTATACATCTACTGTGGCTCATTTGTAGCACAGTGCGCTTGCTCTACAGAAAACCCATATTACAAAAGACGCATCCATGCTCGCCGTACAGCACGCTCCGAGGATGGGTTCGTCGCAGCCGCCCTCAGACCCTTTTATGCCTTTTGGCTGTAAGTGAACCGCTCGCCGAGACCCTTATCCTTCGCATCACATCCACCAACTCAAAGAGCAGCCCGCTAATCTTTAACCCGACCAGATTCATTCGACCCTAATCAAGATCCTCCAATCAACGATCCGCCAGAGCCTGCACCTGGAGCTCCTCTCTTGACAGATACCGACAACAGGCTTCTAACATCCTTCTTCGATGATATCAATGCCGACCATTACAATATGCCCTCCTTCGGTGAGGGGCTCAATTTCAGCGATACTTGGCTTGATCTTCCTCCGCAATTCATGGGATCCAGTACTTCATTTGGTCAGCAGCCAGGATCTTCACTTGGCGAGCCGCCGGCTCAAGGACTCTCCCATAGTCTTAACGAGTTCCATGGCATGGCACCAATGGGATCCCATATGATGCCCCCGCCACCACCTCCTCCTTCCCATTTACAACATCAAACTGAGCATCGACACACTCCCGATGATGTGCTGAACGCGGCGGCTACTCTGCTTCAAAACGGCCCAAACCAGCGTCAGAACTCCAACGGAATTGATACTTCGGTACAGAGGCACCCAATAGGACCTCCAGTAGGTCACCTACGACATCAACCTATAGAAGAATTCCGGGAGGACCATCGACGCAGCGTTGCAGCAAGCGAGCAAGAGCATTACCCGGACTGGATGATGGGACCCCATGACAAGCGCCAACATCGAGCACCGCCTGCCGAATATCAGTGGGGTTCTGATGCCAACTTCAACCGCATTCAAGGCTATACTCCCAACTCGGAGAAAGAAACCGCCGAGTCCTTGACGAAAGAACAACTCAAAGTTCTGGAATGTTTTGAGCCCAGTAAAAGCGCCGATAACACGCGACCCAGCAGCCCACTTCATACCAAGGGACCGCTCCCACATAGCAGATTGACTGAGCTCACGAAAGTGCAAGAAGCTGATACGCCCCCGCGTAAAAGGCGGAAGAGCAGAAATAATAAGGATACTCCAGATGAAGAGGCGCAGGAAGAGACAATCACGCCTAAGCCTGTGCGGAGGCGGAAACCTAAAGCGGAACGTGCTGGTTGCATCACTTCGGCTGTTGCAGATGACGTTGCTGGGGGAAAACGTCGCAAGTCGGCAGCAAACAATAGCAAAGTGTCGAGAGAGAACCTTTCAGAAGAACAGAAGCGCGAGAACCACATAAAGAGTGAGCAAAAACGGCGCACTCTGATTAAAGAAGGCTTTGACGACTTGTGTGATCTTGTTCCTGGCCTTCGTGGAGGCGGTTTCAGTAAAAGTACTATGCTTGCGATGGCAGCGGAATGGCTGGAGGATCTACTGAAAGGGAATGAGGCACTGGCCGCCCAACTTGCTGCTTTAGAAGGGCGCACCTGAGCCCCCTTTCTCAATCGAGTACGATACGTGCCATGTATCGGTGTATAGACGTGCGATTTGGTCGGTGTTTGTTTTTCTATTAGGGCAAAAGGGATTGGATGACCATCCCCCGGTGCGTATAGGAGTTCATGGGAGGAAAATACACACTCTCTACGGACAGAGAGATGGTTTCAAGGAGCTGGATGTCACAGCTTACTGGCGTGGTCGAATACCCAATAGGAGTAGCAAGAGGTGGTAATAACGATGTACGAACGAGGATGTAGAGAAACTGGCCCCTACGTCATGAGCCGATGAGACGATGCGGCTGGAGAAGGTAGATTACACGAGAAACACGAGAATGAAATAAGGAAATCACATCAGTCTAGTGAGATAAGGTAATCGCTTGTTGAGTGACATTGCCCAACATGATGACCTAGGCCTACCCCGTGTCGTACCAGGGAATTGGTGATTATGGAAACAAGGGGTTCAAGGATTAAGCGGATAGAGTATTGAATAGGGTTGAAGACCTGAGGCGAGCCAAGGCGGCCTTATTATTGGCAAGCAGAAACTTCGCAGTATTCCATCACTCTTATTCAACCTCTTATTGCAGGCTGTTAATGTCGTCTAAGCTCTGCGAGGAAGACGGTGGCCTTGATATTGGTTCACAAGTTGAGGAGGGATTGTTTGATCTCTGGAGAATTATGAAAGGTTTCAATCAGATGAAACCCTGAGAATGATTGGCTGTAACTGGTAGCTGGGGAGTTGCATACGGCTGCAGGAAGCTGAGCGCAATTTTGAGAAGGTTTTTGTAGAACGGGGGGATTAAGGATTTGTCGCGGATTAAGTGAAGGATTTCTTGGTGATGTTTGGGATGTATGACAGGTAGTACATATGGTCGAGTGTCTCTGTAATCCAAGAACATTTACATGCGTGTGCCTTGCTCTTTCATCTTGCTTTTATCAACTACAGAACATAATTTTAACGCGAGCTCTATATCAAGGTGCTTCATGATCATGAAGTTCTCGATTTCTCTTCTCAGCGGCCTCAGCCTCTTGAATTTCAGCTCTGCCTCAACTATTACTAGGCCCAAAGCCCATGTTCCTTACTATTCGCGCGATGCTGAGCCAACCTGTATAACTCCAGGTATCGTTCCCAACATCACGGGCTCTCAAATCCGCAACGTTGGAGTTATTCTCTTCCAGGCTCTCGACATGATCGATGTTTTCGGTCCTCTAGATCCTCTCCAGATCCTCTCGCTCACCGTCCAGCAACTCAATCTTCACCTCATCGCTGAGACGCTTGAACCTGTTAGCACAGCCCCTTTGGCCATGAACAAGTTCAACTCGAGCTTCTTTCCAACGATCCCCCCAACCAATACATTTAACGACGACCTGGATCTTGATCTGCTTATTGTTCCTGGTGGCCCTGGCGCGAGGAACCCGAATCTTCAGGCTGTTACGGATTACATTGCAAAGATGTATCCTAAGGTTAAGATGCTGATGACTATCTGCACTGGTGCTGGCGTTGCAGCTAGATCGGGTGTTTTGGATGAGCATTTAGCAACGACGAACAAGAACGCCTGGGCGACTATGAAGGAGATGGGTCCCAGAGTGAACTGGGTATCTCCCGCTCGTTATGTCATCGATGGTAAAGTCTGGTCTTCCTCAGGCGTAAGTCGTTGATCATCTCCTGAATCTGTCAATATTTCTAATCCGATACTCTTTTAGGTCACTTCTGGGCTGGATCTCATGTTTGCCTTTATCGGTACTTTCTGGGGTGCAGAACAGTCCGAGCGTATTGCGAGTATTATTGAGCATGTTCCTCGTGTTGCGGCTGATGACCCCTTCTCGAAGCACTTTAATATTACGCCCACTGATGCTCAGCCTTGCCCATAGATTTGAAAGGGCCTCCAAGCCCGTGAATGATACTGTGAGAGTAGAGGTGATGTCGTGGCATGACTGCAGGTATATAGTTTTTCATAGAAACCGATCCAGCATTACGCCTTTTTACTGTTGTCACCTACCCAGTTGCAAGTCTTATGTTATCTTCAGTTAGATATTTGAAGCTCAATGGCAAGATATAGTACTCATAGCAGAAACCTCGTATCGCAGTACTTCTCTCTGCTCACCACAAGATTTAGAGTCAAGTACATATCTGGAAATATCCTCTCTGAAACGAGATGTCATCACTGCTGCGCTGGAGGTCGAAACAGAGTAAAACTATTTAGAGTGCTCTTTGTGGATTTTCGTATTATGCCATTCTACGCCCAAATCAGTATGATACAGATGTCCATCTCACTTCAGATCTACTATCTTCACAACCCAATACCCTTTTAACGCCAGGCTGTGCTCGCCATTATAATTAACTAAGATCCATTTTCTCATCGCCGTTGCTGGCCGCTCCGCCTACTGCGAAGTCGACTGCACCTGTGTTGCCGATCAGGCGCTTCTCTGACTCAGCCACGAACTTGACGCTGCGGGCGGGATCATAGAAGAGCTGGAAGCTGCGTTGCACATCACCAACTTCGACTTGCTTAGCTTTTCTCTTGGCAGAAACAAGTTGCGAAGTGCTGATGAGGTTACTGGCGTATCGGAGACCTGCCTCCTGGCCGATCTTTGTGAGAAGGGCGAGAGCGTCGGGATGCACATCGATCTCTTCTTCTTGGGCTCGGATGGACAGAATCTGCTTGATCTCCTCAGGGTTATATGCGTGTGTGTTGATGATAACGACTCGGTCCAAGAAGTCGAGAGGCAGTCCATGAGGACTGCGGTAGTCAGTACCGCGGATGCGGGAGTTGCCTCGGTTGCTGGCCATAATGACCACAGGAGCAAGGTCGTCCTCAAGAGCTCGGTTGATGTATGAAAAGCACTCGATATCGAGCATATGCACTTCATCAATGAACAAGACACCAGGAACAATCTCGGCCTTGCCCTCCTCCTTCCACTCGCCGACCTTTGTGTTAATCTGATCTCGGATCTCGCTGCGGATTTCGCCAGTATCGCCGGAGAAGAGAGCAAGGAAGCCCTGGGTTCTTGAGTTGATTACATCAATCTCGTGTAATGTGACGGTGTGAACAACCTCCTTGCGCTTTTGGAGCTCTCCATCCGGGCACTGGAGGAATTTGGTATCGACACCCATGGCATCATAGTCGCGAGATCGGGCATAGGATCGGCCGAGTTTGGTGATCTTTCCAGAAGACTTGTCTATCGAGATAATATCGCCTGCCATAACGCGTTCCTTGGTCATGGCATCGATCATCTTGCTACCCATATCGTAGACTGCCTCCATGTCGGTGGTCTTAATGGTTAGCTTTCCCTGCTTTGCGCTACCAGTAACACTGCGGTCGATCTGGATCTCAACAACTTCTCCCTCCATGATTTCGCTCTCCTCCTTTATTCGGACACCGATGGACTTCCGGAAGGCTTGGGTAAGGGCTTCGGTCTTTGACATTTCGAGCGAAAAGATTTCTGATGAGGCAAGTGTTGTGAAAGGAACGTCGGGGCCTAGGGACTGAGCCATACCCATGGCGATGGCAGTTTTTCCTGTGCTTCATATGTGTCAGTGCGCGCAGTGCGGTAATGGTGATTGGAAGCATACCTAGGGGGTCCAGCAATGAGAACAGCACGACCAGCAATCTTTCCATCCTTGATCATCTGCAAGATGACAGCAGCAGCCTTTCGCGCCTTCTCCTGTCCAACGAGACCTTGAGAAGCAGCTCGAGGCTCAAGGGTTGTTGCATCCACACCAAGGCCTCGAATGTGGGAGTGTGCTGCGATCAGGTTCAGACCTCGAAGGTCTTTGGACTCTGACACGGTCATCACAGGCTGTGGAAATTTACTGTAAGCAATTGGCTGCGCGGAAGGTACGAGTAAATTCTACTTACAGCAGCCATCTTGTCGCGTGTTATGCGCGAGTGTAACGTAAGCAATCGTTATGGAATTGAGTTGTAAGGCAACGACTTTGATGAAGAAAGCTTGAAGAGCAGGGCTGGGAGCTAGATCGCGACAGCTGCACGAGCCTGCGCATTACTTTCGATTAAAAATTGTTAGCACGCGGCTATCGCTTAGCGCTTAACGCTTAGCGCTATGTATTAGATGCGCACCGCCACATTGGTGATCCGCTCCGTTAAGAGGAGCATCAATCGATGTGACTCCACAACTCGGTACTGCACTGCATGGACGCGATTACACGCGAGTACCTGAGATCCATTCAGCTCGAGCTGCTGGAGCAATTAATGCAAAAAAGTTTATCACATCTCCCCAAGTCCGTAAACTTCCACCAGGAGTCAAGTGGTTAAGTTATCTGATAAAGAACTATTCGTAGAAGCTAGATAACTTGGCCCTATGCTGTCCTCGTTTTGTGCTGTCCTGTACGACGAGAATGGAGGATGCTTCTCTTCCACTTTATAGAGACTAAATTCATTAGTGTCAGTTATATGTTAGCGGTGATTCAGCGGGGATTAGGGGTCTATATTTAATAACTGAGCTGACCCAAACAACCATATTTAATGCATTCAACCGTATATATGATGATAATCCACACGAAGTGAACTCCCATACTGCGTAGCCCTGGTCCAGTTGTAACAGATACCTTATTAGTTAGTTGATCCTTTTCAGGTCTTTTCTTGGTTTTCTTTCTCTCGATAAACCGGCCAACTACCTTAACATCCATGTTCCCGCTTTTGTTTCGTCTCTCATTGCTTTTTCCCTCTTCCCTCTTCTTCTATCCTCGTTCGCTCAATGCACACGCTTTTATTTATCTCTCCCTCCCCTCTCTCCCTTCTTTTGTTCCTTCTTCAAACCGAGGCTCTCTAACTCTCCTTAGTTTTAGGAGGCGTTGCCACTCTCTAGGTACTCACACACTCAGCCAATTCATCGACGCGATTGCCTCCCGGCGTACTCAACTATTTATCCATCCACCACCTAGTACCCTATTTGGCCCTGTGTTCCATTGGTACAAAGTACTACCTACTTAGCGCAGTCTTTATTCGGTCCCCTTAATTCCTCCGGTCGCATACCGTCCTCAGCGATACCCTCTGCCCTCCTGCTTGGGCCACTTTCGATTTGCAACCCACGGTGCACGGCATTTGTCCTGTCTCGAATCCTTTACTCATTGATTCGACGGATGTTTAAAGCTCCATTTTACTACCAGAGCCGCAATGGCTGGTAGAGACGATCGAATCGGTCGCCGACCAGCCGGTAGCTCCCCATCAGAATTATTCCCCGACCGTGTCTCACTCCGCCGAGATGAATCGTCTCATTCCAAAGATGCAGACCACGATCGAGGGAGGGGCGGTGGGAAGGGGGGAGGATTGCCTTACGGTAAACATAGCAAACCACCTCTGGAGAGATCTTCTTCCAGGAGGTCAACGAATGCTAGTGATCGCGGTAAGAGCCCAAGTCTTGAGAAAGAACATGACGAGAGTATCGCTGACATACATCATTTAGGTTCAATATTGACCGCTACAGCCGGGCAGCGCGCCACGAAAGTTGAAGGCCTGCCACTTGTAGTAGACCTGCTCGGCGATGCAGCCTGTCTACGCATGCAACACAACCAAGCTGATAACAAGCTTAAGAGAACATTAGCTGACTGGAAACGGTCGGCTGCTAAAACTCCTGAATATTCTTCTGTTGACGAGATGCAACGTCAGGCTGTCCAAAAATGCGAGAACGAAAAGAACAATCTTAAGCAAAAACTCAGAGAGCTGCACCCAACGCTGTGTGATACTCTCGATTCGTTATTCAAGCAATACGTGCAAGATCAGGCTTCCATAGGACCCAACACTCAACAAGGAGCAGATTCTTTGCCGACGAAGGTCCAGGGCTCCCCAGCAGAGCTTCAGCCACAATCACTGGAACCGCACCAGTCAACGAAGGCATGTATGGAAAATTGTTTGCAGACTGAGCTGAATAAATTCAAAAACTCCTTACCAAGCGCTCAGGGACCCGATAATAGCGAGATCCGGAAACTGGTGGACAGCCTTCAGAACGAGAAGAAGAAAACTCAACTTCTGGAAAATAAAGTCGAAGAAGGTCGACAGCAACACCAATTGCTGGAAGAGAAGCTCAGCCGGCTCGAGCAGAAGCTCGATGGCGTCAGCACCACGATGGAAGAAAGGATAGCCGCCAAAAAGAGCCAGCCAGCTACCTCTACAACCTCTGCCGAGCATAACCAGCTCAAGCTAACAATTGAAATGCAGGGACGCGCTATAGACTTTATCAAAAGTCAGTTTGATCCCAAAAGGATGCAGAAGCTCCAGCAAGACACAGAAAACCTTTCAGACAGACTCACGAACGGCATAAAATCTGTCAAGTCGCTCCATGAGCAGAATTCTGTTCTTATTGAAAAGCAGGGGGAAAAGCAAAAATCTTCAGAAAACGACATCTCATCCTTACAAACTACCTCTCGTAACCAGGAAGTCAAGCAAAAATCCCTTGAAAAGGACATATCATCGCTGCGAAGTACATCTGATAATCATGGAGCAAAGCAAAGTTCTTTAGAAAAGGAAATCTTGTCCTTGCAAAATACTTCTGAAAGTCGTGGGGCAAAGCAAATGTCCTTTGAAAAAGATATTTCGCTTTTACAATGCACGTGCCAAAGCCAGGGAGAACAGCAAAAGATAATAGATGATGTCGTTTCCGGCATAAAATCAGCTGTAGAGGGTCTCTCACAAAAAGGGGAATCTTTAGTTGCAGATATCGCTTCTCTGCGATCATCCGTGGAACAAACACAAGAGTCACAGGGGTCTCAGGAGGCGCGCCTGTCAACGCTCACCTCTCTAAAGCCGTTGGTTAAGGAAGTTAAGGAACAGCAAAAGAAGACCAATGTTCTGCAGCAGAGGGTCGACGCTCTACAGGCCAGCGCCGCTGACTGGTCACTGCAAGACTTCCAAAACCTTAAGGCAAGGGTCCAGGGGTATCCGCCTGCAGGCGAAATTCAGCAACTTCTTGTTGAATTCCCATCTCTCGTGGACACCAAGCGCCTGCTTGCCAAATACCCACCTTCTGGTCATCTTAAGCGGCTGCTTGAAGAAATGCCGCCTCCTGGTGACATAAGGCGTCTCCTGGATGAATGTCCATCTCCTGCGGATATAAAACGCCGTCTTGAAGAACTGCCACCGAGTGATGAGCTTAACCAACTTGTTAGAGACGTACCAAAGTTAAGGGAATGTATGTCGGAGGTCAATGCACGGTCTTCTAAACTTTCTTCGCCCACACCCGCTCCTGCATTCATGACAAAGGAGATGGCGTTGCAACTGATCACTCCCAAGATGGATAGACTGGAAGATGCATTGAAAAGCCGTTGTGCGGATATGATCCAGATATCCTCTGGGCTAGTTGCCGAGACTGTTGACCTGGCAAATGCCCGTACATTGAAGTCTGAGGAAGCTGTCCAGGCACTTGATGCACGTGTAACAGGTTTGAGGCGAAGCGTGGATGAGAACAAGAAGGAATTCGATGCGCATGCCACAACGCTGAAGCGAAATGCCGATGAAAACATGAAGAAGTTGGACCAGCAAATCACAGTATTAGGGCAAGACATCAGCGAAACCAAGAAGGATACGTATGACTTGAACTACGACATGGAAAAACGCCTTGAGGAACAGACAACTGAACTTAAGTCAGTGAAGGGTATGGTTGCTGTGATGATCCAGGACGTTGAAAAGATGCGCAAGGACTCAAGGACTGGGATCGATGATGTTCAGTTCCAGCTGGTCCAGATGACGGACTGGGCGAAGAATTTCAGCTCCAAGCAGTGGTATGACAGTGTCGCTCAACAAATCGCTGCTTATTTGCCAGCTCAATTTGCGGGACAATTGGACAGCCTGGCTACCAGGGTCAGCCATCTTGAGACCCGAAGTCACGATTCGCCAGAGGTCTCGAGCAAGAGACGCAAAGGAGCTAATGGGAGCCCTCTGGTTGTCAACGGCATCCATTGAGCAAAGGCTTGGTTTAGAGATGCTGTATGGAACATGTTGGTCAGTTAAACACTCTTGTCTGTATAACTGATTTCTCGTACGGGGTGGTGGGTCTTGGTTTGGTAACCAGGGTGTGACTTTTTGGCATCAATTGAAATATGCGGAGGAGAGAGATAACGGTGGCAAGGCAGCATTATACCCTTACGGATCCGGCGCTTTATGCATTATTGTCAGGAGAAAACATATCTATGGATTCACTTATGGTACAATATTGACTTGTGTGAACCTCAATGTCGCTATGTTAACAGGCATATCTCGAACTTGAATACATTGAGACGAGTATCCAGCAACAACTGAAGCCCTGGGCTAATGCCGGGCGGGTGGTTGTTTGCTCGTCACGAATAGTGTATGTTGTGGAAGAGAGGAATTTATAGAGTTGTGGATAGACGTTGTGGTTGAAGTTCGTATTGTTACACTTGAACATTTGAAGCTGAGTTTAGAGGGCATCTAGCTAGGTAGGTAGCCTGTTCTCGCAAACAAGGTGTAGAGATATGGAAGATAATGTTGCATAGCTCTAGCTTATGGGTTGTTGATAAGGTTGCTATGTACTTGGTTCATTGAATCATGACTGGGTAGTATATATTAGCCAGTGCATACCTTGCACAGACGATGATTCGAATGAGAAGCCGTACAATACATCACATAGGTAGATCAAGTATTTACTTTGCTGTAAAAATATAATAATAAAGTTGAATATAAGAACAAAGATAGCTATAGTATTAAAGCTTATTAGATATACTTTTATAATACTATAGATGTTAATATTAAATATATCTTTTAAAAATAAAATAAAAACATTCGTATTGTATTATCTTGACTGTGCACCTTTGGCCTCACTTCATGTGTTGCTAGACTGGTATTTTGATACTGTATTGATAATAGGGTAACTTTAATTGATGCTTGTTCCCATAAGCGCATGCAGCTAGAAGAAACAGGGCCCAGGAACCGGCCAGACCAAGACATGGACAAAACTGCTTCAATATCAGCCACCAAAACCTAAAACACGAGGGGAAGGTATTAGAACAGCCACAAGCGGACATGCCTGCCCAGGGGAGAATGGATCAGTTACCTTAACAAGAGAATAGCATGAAACTGTGAAGTGACGGACGGGACGGACGGGAATGAAGCCAGTGGCCACTACTGGATACATGTACAACCCAGTAAGGCTACTAACCTAGCAGGTAGCTCAGGTCTCGCTCTCTACTACTTTTGCTCCACTACGGATCGTCACTGCTAAGGTTGGTCGGGTGGTTCTTTCCTTTCCTGACCGCTGCCAACTGCCACATAACGTCAGTGAGATGAGGTGTCTGTCACTGCGACTGCGAGTGCAACTGCAAGTGCAACTGTTACTGTCTGGCCCTGCCTGACTGAGGTGGGCTGCCACTGGAAATCTCAAACATCCCGATGAAAACCAAGACCCAACTTAGATCCCGACCTACCTTGGGGTACGTTAGGTGCTTTCTAGCCTCAGCAACAGAGAAGGGACAAGAAAAGAGACAGGCTCATACCCTTCAAGCTTAACTCACCTATTTCTCCAATTCCTACCCAATTCTCGTTTCATTCGGCCCCAACAACATAAACGTTACCGCTCTCTTTGTCAATCACCGGGGCCTGGACAGAGCTTCTGGGCTCCGATCCACCGCCGCTTTGTTGTTTCGTCTCCAGCCAGCGCGCTAATACTCTCCAATCTTCCCTTATCGTGTGCGACTGGGTCACCTCCATGCCTTGTCGCTCGGCATCAACCACCACCACTATCAGCCACCATCACATCGCGACAACCCTGCCAATCGGTCGTGAATGACGCATGATTTGAGCATCCTCCATTTTCAGGGACTCGCGCTACTTTCAAGATCTTTATCGCATTTGAGTTTCCCCTCAGCGTTTCCATCGTCGCGTTCTCGGCCTCCCTGCGTACCCCTCGCGCGCGTCACCTGCGATCGCCAAACCTCGTACCGCACCGCATCGCAACTGTACTGCACAGCATCGCACCACACCCCCGTCTTCGTCCTTCCGGCATGTTGACATCCATGAACAATGGAAGCCGCGGCGAAGACGGTTCAGCAGCTCACACAGCGCATCCTGCCCGAGAAACCACATCATCTCTCTTACTCCCCCGACTGGCGATATCGCATCCCCGCCAGCGAATCACGACAGAAGGTTCCTGAGGAATGGGATAATACTCGCTTGCAATATTCGACTCTTGTATCGGAAGCCGATCGCGGTGTGCTTTTTACTAGATCCTACTACGACATGCGTGTCGAGCCTCCTAAGCCCGTCCCTCGCGACGTGGGCATTCTCGCAAAAGGCGGCGAGAAGAAGAAGCTGTCACTCAGTGATTACAAGAACAAGAAGACGTCTGGTGTGACCTCGGATGCCTCCACCCCAGAACCACCCAGCGCCAAAAAGCGCGAGCTTGAGCGCGCATCTGCAGAGCCAAGATCTGTACCCGAGATCAGGAAGCCCGATTCACAGCGACAAAAGGAACAGCACCCCGATACCAAATCACAAAAGTCCAGAGAACTTCCAGTTGTTGACATGAGGTAAGATGCCGCATTGGATGACCCATGATTGCCTCGGTGATCTCGCTCCCATACTGACTCTGCTGCAGGCTACCCCCTAAACCACCCGCATCCCTTCCACCTCGTCCCGTATCACCAGACAGCAGGAAACGTGCATCGAACGTCGACGATGACCACAGATCGCAAAAACGACACAGGCCGGACATGCCTCGCCCCCACGATGAGCGGTCGCGACCAGGCCGCGATGAGCCCCCTCGCAGAAAGGATAGAGATTCTTTGGCGCCATCCGATATTCCACCAAGGGACAAGCCTACCAGCTCTTCGTCGCTTCCCAATGGACGCAATATCTTAAAAAGTACCAGCACTTCCGCCCGCAATCCTTCTCCAGCTGGGCGCGCTCGTGGCGATTCTGTCAATGGCGTTCGACCTGGCGCATCGGGGAGCACAAAGGGAACACCAAGCAAGATAGATAATGCCTCGCGATCGTCCGTGCCCCCGCTACTATCACCTCTTCACTTAAGCTGGGATAGCCAAAATTCAACGGACAAAGGTGACAGGAGACGGGTACGTGAGGATGCTGCAGATGCCGCCAAAGCAACGAAACCGAAGAAGCTGGACCACCCCCAGCATTGAAGACAAAGAACGATACAACCAGGGAAAAATCTCCAATACGCTTGCCTGCGCTCCTATCCACCACATTACCAAGCTCTCTGGAGGCTGAGCTATCGCGGAGAAAGGCTTCAACGAAAGCAACGGAGTCCAAGACCCAAGATGACCGAGAAAAGGACGAACCAAGCGAAAAACGCTTTGAAGGAAACCACAAGTCATCAATGGCGAGGAAGGCGCCCGTCGAACATGAAGAAGAGGAGGAGGGGGAGGAGGAGGATGGAGAGGGGCAGGATGGTGATGCTCACAGTACTAAAGAAAAGAGACGGCTGGTCGTGCCCCCGAATATCCAAAAGAATGCGACAAACGATCAAGCGTATCCTGGCCCTCCACCTAGCGCAGAGAGCGGTCTGAAAGC